>NW_026453650.1:0-229578 GCF_943734755.1 Anopheles moucheti
AGTTTTCATACAAAAACTGTCTATTTCAACTAACTTTGTCCATCCAAAACGAACTTTGTACTTTGCTATGAAGTTCCACCAGGAATGAGTTTTCATACAAAAACTGTCTATTTCAACTTAATTCGTCCATCCAAAACGAACTTTGTACTTTGCTATGAAGTTCCACCAGGAATGAGTTTTCATACAAAAACTGTCTATTTCAACTAACTTTGTCCATCCAAAACGAACTTTGTACTTTGCTATGTAGTTCCACCAGGAATGAGTTTTCATACAAAAACTGTCTATTTCAACTTAATTCGTCCATCCAAAACGAACTTTGTACTTTGCTATGAAGTTCCACCAGGAATGAGTTTTCATACAAAAACTGTCTATTTCAACTAACTTTGTCTATCCAAAACGAACTTTGTACTTTGCTATGAAGTTCCACCAGGAATGAGTTTTCATACAAAAACTGTCTATTTCAACTTAATTCGTCCATCCAAAACGAACTTTGTACTTTGCTATGAAGTTCCACCAGAAATGAGTTTTCATACAAAAACTGTCTATTTCAACTAACTTTGTCCATCCAAAACGAACTTTGTACTTTGCTATGAAGTTCCACCAGGAATGAGTTTTCATACAAAAACTGTCTATTTCAACTAAATTGATCCATCCAAAACGAACTTTGTACTTTGCTATGAAGTTCCACCAGGAATGAGTTTTTATGCAAAAACTGTCTATTTCAACTAACTTTGTCTATCCAAAACGAACTTTGTACTTTGCTATGAAGTTCCACCAGGAATGAGTTTTCATGCAAAAACTGTCTATTTCAACTAAATTGATCCATCCAAAACGAACTTTGTACTTTGCTATGAAGTTCCACCAGGAATGAGTTTTCATGCAAAAACTGTCTATTTCAACTAACTTTGTCCATCTAAAACGAACTTTGTACTTTGCTATGAAGTTCCACCAGGAATGAGTTTTCATGCAAAAACTGTCTATTTCAACTTAATTCGTCCATCTGATTCGAACTTTGTACTCTGCTATGAAGTTCCACCAGGAATGAGTTTTCATACAAAAACTGTCTATTTCAACTTAATTCGTCCATCCAAAACGAACTTTGTACTTTGCTATGAAGTTCCACCAGGAATGAGTTTTCATACAAAAACTGTCTATTTCAACTAACTTTGTCCATCCAAAACGAACTTTGTACTTTGCTATGAAGTTCCACCAGGAATGAGTTTTCATACAAAAACTGTCTATTTCAACTTAATTCGTCCATCCAAAACGAACTTTGTACTTTGCTATGAAGTTCCACCAGGAATGAGTTTTCATACAAAAACTGTCTATTTCAACTTAATTCGTCCATCCAAAACGAACTTTGTACTTTGCTATGAAGTTCCACCAGGAATGAGTTTTCATACAAAAACTGTCTATTTCAACTTAATTCGTCCATCCAAAACGAACTTTGTACTTTGCTATGAAGTTCCACCAGGAATGAGTTTTCATACAAAAACTGTCTATTTCAACTAACTTTGTCCATCCAAAACGAACTTTGTACTTTGCTATGAAGTTCCACCAGGAATGAGTTTTCATACAAAAACTGTCTATTTCAACTTAATTCGTCCATCCAAAACGAACTTTGTACTTTGCTATGAAGTTCCACCAGGAATGAGTTTTCATACAAAAACTGTCTATTTCAACTTAATTCGTCCATCCAAAACGAACTTTGTACTTTGCTATGAAGTTCCACCAGGAATGAGTTTTCATACAAAAACTGTCTATTTCAACTTAATTCGTCCATCCAAAACGAACTTTGTACTTTGCTATGAAGTTCCACCAGGAATGAGTTTTCATACAAAAACTGTCTATTTCAACTAACTTTGTCCATCCAAAACGAACTTTGTACTTTGCTATGAAGTTCCACCAGGAATGAGTTTTCATACAAAAACTGTCTATTTCAACTTAATTCGTCCATCCAAAACGAACTTTGTACTTTGCTATGAAGTTCCACCAGGAATGAGTTTTCATACAAAAACTGTCTATTTCAACTTAATTCGTCCATCCAAAACGAACTTTGTACTTTGCTATGAAGTTCCACCAGGAATGAGTTTTCATACAAAAACTGTCTATTTCAACTTAATTCGTCCATCCAAAACGAACTTTGTACTTTGCTATGAAGTTCCACCAGGAATGAGTTTTCATACAAAAACTGTCTATTTCAACTAACTTTGTCCATCCAAAACGAACTTTGTACTTTGCTATGAAGTTCCACCAGGAATGAGTTTTCATACAAAAACTGTCTATTTCAACTTAATTCGTCCATCCAAAACGAACTTTGTACTTTGCTATGAAGTTCCACCAGGAATGAGTTTTCATACAAAAACTGTCTATTTCAACTAACTTTGTCCATCCAAAACGAACTTTGTACTTTGCTATGAAGTTCCACCAGGAATGAGTTTTCATACAAAAACTGTCTATTTCAACTAACTTTGTCCATCCAAAACGAACTTTGTACTTTGCTATGAAGTTCCACCAGGAATGAGTTTTCATACAAAAACTGTCTATTTCAACTTAATTCGTCCATCCAAAACGAACTTTGTACTTTGCTATGAAGTTCCACCAGGAATGAGTTTTCATACAAAAACTGTCTATTTCAACTAACTTTGTCCATCCAAAACGAACTTTGTACTTTGCTATGAAGTTCCACCAGGAATGAGTTTTCATACAAAAACTGTCTATTTCAACTTAATTCGTCCATCCAAAACGAACTTTGTACTTTGCTATGAAGTTCCACCAGGAATGAGTTTTCATACAAAAACTGTCTATTTCAACTTAATTCGACCATCCAAAACGAACTTTGTACTTTGCTATGAAGTTCCACCAGGAATGAGTTTTCATACAAAAACTGTCTATTTCAACTTAATTCGTCCATCCAAAACGAACTTTGTACTTTGCTATGAAGTTCCACCAGGAATGAGTTTTCATACAAAAACTGTCTATTTCAACTAACTTTGTCCATCCAAAACGAACTTTGTACTTTGCTATGAAGTTCCACCAGGAATGAGTTTTCATACAAAAACTGTCTATTTCAACTTAATTCGTCCATCCAAAACGAACTTTGTACTTTGCTATGAAGTTCCACCAGGAATGAGTTTTCATACAAAAACTGTCTATTTCAACTTAATTCGTCCATCCAAAACGAACTTTGTACTTTGCTATGAAGTTCCACCAGGAATGAGTTTTCATACAAAAACTGTCTATTTCAACTAACTTTGTCCATCCAAAACGAACTTTGTACTTTGCTATGAAGTTCCACCAGGAATGAGTTTTCATACAAAAACTGTCTATTTCAACTTAATTCGTCCATCCAAAACGAACTTTGTACTTTGCTATGAAGTTCCACCAGGAATGAGTTTTCATACAAAAACTGTCTATTTCAACTTAATTCGTCCATCCAAAACGAACTTTGTACTTTGCTATGAAGTTCCACCAGGAATGAGTTTTCATACAAAAACTGTCTATTTCAACTTAATTCGTCCATCCAAAACGAACTTTGTACTTTGCTATGAAGTTCCACCAGGAATGAGTTTTCATACAAAAACTGTCTATTTCAACTAACTTTGTCCATCCAAAACGAACTTTGTACTTTGCTATGAAGTTCCACCAGGAATGAGTTTTCATACAAAAACTGTCTATTTCAACTTAATTCGTCCATCCAAAACGAACTTTGTACTTTGCTATGAAGTTCCACCAGGAATGAGTTTTCATACAAAAACTGTCTATTTCAACTAACTTTGTCCATCCAAAACGAACTTTGTACTTTGCTATGAAGTTCCACCAGGAATGAGTTTTCATACAAAAACTGTCTATTTCAACTAACTTTGTCCATCCAAAACGAACTTTGTACTTTGCTATGAAGTTCCACCAGGAATGAGTTTTCATACAAAAACTGTCTATTTCAACTTAATTCGTCCATCCAAAACGAACTTTGTACTTTGCTATGAAGTTCCACCAGGAATGAGTTTTCATACAAAAACTGTCTATTTCAACTAACTTTGTCCATCCAAAACGAACTTTGTACTTTGCTATGTAGTTCCACCAGGAATGAGTTTTCATACAAAAACTGTCTATTTCAACTTAATTCGTCCATCCAAAACGAACTTTGTACTTTGCTATGAAGTTCCACCAGGAATGAGTTTTCATACAAAAACTGTCTATTTCAACTAACTTTGTCTATCCAAAACGAACTTTGTACTTTGCTATGAAGTTCCACCAGGAATGAGTTTTCATACAAAAACTGTCTATTTCAACTAAATTGATCCATCCAAAACGAACTTTGTACTTTGCTATGAAGTTCCACCAGGAATGAGTTTTCATGCAAAAACTGTCTATTTCAACTAACTTTGTCTATCCAAAACGAACTTTGTACTTTGCTATGAAGTTCCACCAGGAATGAGTTTTCATACAAAAACTGTCTATTTCAACTTAATTCGTCCATCCAAAACGAACTTTGTACTTTGCTATGAAGTTCCACCAGGAATGAGTTTTCATACAAAAACTGTCTATTTCAACTAACTTTGTCCATCCAAAACGAACTTTGTACTTTGCTATGAAGTTCCACCAGGAATGAGTTTTCATACAAAAACTGTCTATTTCAACTTAATTCGTCCATCCAAAACGAACTTTGTACTTTGCTATGAAGTTCCACCAGGAATGAGTTTTCATACAAAAACTGTCTATTTCAACTAACTTTGTCCATCCAAAACGAACTTTGTACTTTGCTATGAAGTTCCACCAGGAATGAGTTTTCATACAAAAACTGTCTATTTCAACTTAATTCGTCCATCCAAAACGAACTTTGTACTTTGCTATGAAGTTCCACCAGGAATGAGTTTTCATACAAAAACTGTCTATTTCAACTTAATTCGTCCATCCAAAACGAACTTTGTACTTTGCTATGAAGTTCCACCAGGAATGAGTTTTCATACAAAAACTGTCTATTTCAACTTAATTCGTCCATCCAAAACGAACTTTGTACTTTGCTATGAAGTTCCACCAGGAATGAGTTTTCATACAAAAACTGTCTATTTCAACTAACTTTGTCCATCCAAAACGAACTTTGTACTTTGCTATGAAGTTCCACCAGGAATGAGTTTTCATACAAAAACTGTCTATTTCAACTTAATTCGTCCATCCAAAACGAACTTTGTACTTTGCTATGAAGTTCCACCAGGAATGAGTTTTCATACAAAAACTGTCTATTTCAACTTAATTCGTCCATCCAAAACGAACTTTGTACTTTGCTATGAAGTTCCACCAGGAATGAGTTTTCATACAAAAACTGTCTATTTCAACTTAATTCGTCCATCCAAAACGAACTTTGTACTTTGCTATGAAGTTCCACCAGGAATGAGTTTTCATACAAAAACTGTCTATTTCAACTAACTTTGTCCATCCAAAACGAACTTTGTACTTTGCTATGAAGTTCCACCAGGAATGAGTTTTCATACAAAAACTGTCTATTTCAACTTAATTCGTCCATCCAAAACGAACTTTGTACTTTGCTATGAAGTTCCACCAGGAATGAGTTTTCATACAAAAACTGTCTATTTCAACTTAATTCGTCCATCCAAAACGAACTTTGTACTTTGCTATGAAGTTCCACCAGGAATGAGTTTTCATACAAAAACTGTCTATTTCAACTTAATTCGTCCATCCAAAACGAACTTTGTACTTTGCTATGAAGTTCCACCAGGAATGAGTTTTCATACAAAAACTGTCTATTTCAACTAACTTTGTCCATCCAAAACGAACTTTGTACTTTGCTATGAAGTTCCACCAGGAATGAGTTTTCATACAAAAACTGTCTATTTCAACTTAATTCGTCCATCCAAAACGAACTTTGTACTTTGCTATGAAGTTCCACCAGGAATGAGTTTTCATACAAAAACTGTCTATTTCAACTAACTTTGTCCATCCAAAACGAACTTTGTACTTTGCTATGAAGTTCCACCAGGAATGAGTTTTCATACAAAAACTGTCTATTTCAACTAACTTTGTCCATCCAAAACGAACTTTGTACTTTGCTATGAAGTTCCACCAGGAATGAGTTTTCATACAAAAACTGTCTATTTCAACTTAATTCGTCCATCCAAAACGAACTTTGTACTTTGCTATGAAGTTCCACCAGGAATGAGTTTTCATACAAAAACTGTCTATTTCAACTAACTTTGTCCATCCAAAACGAACTTTGTACTTTGCTATGTAGTTCCACCAGGAATGAGTTTTCATACAAAAACTGTCTATTTCAACTTAATTCGTCCATCCAAAACGAACTTTGTACTTTGCTATGAAGTTCCACCAGGAATGAGTTTTCATACAAAAACTGTCTATTTCAACTAACTTTGTCCATCCAAAACGAACTTTGTACTTTGCTATGAAGTTCCACCAGGAATGAGTTTTCATACAAAAACTGTCTATTTCAACTTAATTCGTCCATCCAAAACGAACTTTGTACTTTGCTATGAAGTTCCACCAGGAATGAGTTTTCATACAAAAACTGTCTATTTCAACTAACTTTGTCCATCCAAAACGAACTTTGTACTTTGCTATGAAGTTCCACCAGGAATGAGTTTTCATACAAAAACTGTCTATTTCAACTTAATTCGTCCATCCAAAACGAACTTTGTACTTTGCTATGAAGTTCCACCAGGAATGAGTTTTCATACAAAAACTGTCTATTTCAACTAACTTTGTCCATCCAAAACGAACTTTGTACTTTGCTATGTAGTTCCACCAGGAATGAGTTTTCATACAAAAACTGTCTATTTCAACTTAATTCGTCCATCCAAAACGAACTTTGTACTTTGCTATGAAGTTCCACCAGGAATGAGTTTTCATACAAAAACTGTCTATTTCAACTAAATTGATCCATCCAAAACGAACTTTGTACTTTGCTATGAAGTTCCACCAGGAATGAGTTTTCATGCAAAAACTGTCTATTTCAACTAACTTTGTCTATCCAAAACGAACTTTGTACTTTGCTATGAAGTTCCACCAGGAATGAGTTTTCATACAAAAACTGTCTATTTCAACTTAATTCGTCCATCCAAAACGAACTTTGTACTTTGCTATGAAGTTCCACCAGGAATGAGTTTTCATACAAAAACTGTCTATTTCAACTAACTTTGTCTATCCAAAACGAACTTTGTACTTTGCTATGAAGTTCCACCAGGAATGAGTTTTCATACAAAAACTGTCTATTTCAACTAAATTGATCCATCCAAAACGAACTTTGTACTTTGCTATGAAGTTCCACCAGGAATGAGTTTTCATGCAAAAACTGTCTATTTCAACTAACTTTGTCTATCCAAAACGAACTTTGTACTTTGCTATGAAGTTCCACCAGGAATGAGTTTTCATACAAAAACTGTCTATTTCAACTAAATTGATCCATCCAAAACGAACTTTGTACTTTGCTATGAAGTTCCACCAGGAATGAGTTTTCATGCAAAAACTGTCTATTTCAACTAACTTTGTCCATCCAAAACGAACTTTGTACTTTGCTATGAAGTTCCACCAGGAATGAGTTTTCATACAAAAACTGTCTATTTCAACTTAATTCGTCCATCCAAAACGAACTTTGTACTTTGCTATGAAGTTCCACCAGGAATGAGTTTTTATGCAAAAACTGTCTATTTCAACTAATTTTGTCCATCTAAAACGAACTTTGTACTTTGCTATGAAGTTCCACCAGGAATGAGTTTTCATACAAAAACTGTCTATTTCAACTTAATTCGTCCATCCAAAACGAACTTTGTACTTTGCTATGAAGTTCCACCAGGAATGAGTTTTCATACAAAAACTGTCTATTTCAACTAAATTGATCCATCCAAAACGAACTTTGTACTTTGCTATGAAGTTCCACCAGGAATGAGTTTTCATGCAAAAACTGTCTATTTCAACTAACTTTGTCCATCTAAAACGAACTTTGTACTTTGCTATGAAGTTCCACCAGGAATGAGTTTTTATGCAAAAACTGTCTATTTCAACTAATTTTGTCCATCTAAAACGAACTTTGTACTTTGCTATGAAGTTCCACCAGGAATGAGTTTTCATACAAAAACTGTCTATTTCAACTTAATTCGTCCATCCAAAACGAACTTTGTACTTTGCTATGAAGTTCCACCAGGAATGAGTTTTCATACAAAAACTGTCTATTTCAACTTAATTCGTCCATCCAAAACGAACTTTGTACTTTGCTATGAAGTTCCACCAGGAATGAGTTTTCATACAAAAACTGTCTATTTCAACTAACTTTGTCCATCCAAAACGAACTTTGTACTTTGCTATGAAGTTCCACCAGGAATGAGTTTTCATGCAAAAACTGTCTATTTCAACTAACTTTGTCTATCCAAAACGAACTTTGTACTTTGCTATGAAGTTCCACCAGGAATGAGTTTTCATACAAAAACTGTCTATTTCAACTAAATTGATCCATCCAAAACGAACTTTGTACTTTGCTATGAAGTTCCACCAGGAATGAGTTTTCATGCAAAAACTGTCTATTTCAACTAACTTTGTCTATCCAAAACGAACTTTGTACTTTGCTATGAAGTTCCACCAGGAATGAGTTTTCATACAAAAACTGTCTATTTCAACTAAATTGATCCATCCAAAACGAACTTTGTACTTTGCTATGAAGTTCCACCAGGAATGAGTTTTCATGCAAAAACTGTCTATTTCAACTAACTTTGTCTATCCAAAACGAACTTTGTACTTTGCTATGAAGTTCCACCAGGAATGAGTTTTCATACAAAAACTGTCTATTTCAACTTAATTCGTCCATCCAAAACGAACTTTGTACTTTGCTATGAAGTTCCACCAGGAATGAGTTTTCATACAAAAACTGTCTATTTCAACTTAATTCGTCCATCCAAAACGAACTTTGTACTTTGCTATGAAGTTCCACCAGGAATGAGTTTTCATACAAAAACTGTCTATTTCAACTAACTTTGTCCATCCAAAACGAACTTTGTACTTTGCTATGAAGTTCCACCAGGAATGAGTTTTCATGCAAAAACTGTCTATTTCAACTAACTTTGTCTATCCAAAACGAACTTTGTACTTTGCTATGAAGTTCCACCAGGAATGAGTTTTCATACAAAAACTGTCTATTTCAACTAAATTGATCCATCCAAAACGAACTTTGTACTTTGCTATGAAGTTCCACCAGGAATGAGTTTTCATGCAAAAACTGTCTATTTCAACTAACTTTGTCTATCCAAAACGAACTTTGTACTTTGCTATGAAGTTCCACCAGGAATGAGTTTTCATACAAAAACTGTCTATTTCAACTAAATTGATCCATCCAAAACGAACTTTGTACTTTGCTATGAAGTTCCACCAGGAATGAGTTTTCATGCAAAAACTGTCTATTTCAACTAACTTTGTCTATCCAAAACGAACTTTGTACTTTGCTATGAAGTTCCACCAGGAATGAGTTTTCATACAAAAACTGTCTATTTCAACTTAATTCGTCCATCCAAAACGAACTTTGTACTTTGCTATGAAGTTCCACCAGGAATGAGTTTTCATACAAAAACTGTCTATTTCAACTAACTTTGTCCATCCAAAACGAACTTTGTACTTTGCTATGAAGTTCCACCAGGAATGAGTTTTCATACAAAAACTGTCTATTTCAACTTAATTCGTCCATCCAAAACGAACTTTGTACTTTGCTATGAAGTTCCACCAGGAATGAGTTTTCATACAAAAACTGTCTATTTCAACTTAATTCGTCCATCCAAAACGAACTTTGTACTTTGCTATGAAGTTCCACCAGGAATGAGTTTTCATACAAAAACTGTCTATTTCAACTTAATTCGTCCATCCAAAACGAACTTTGTACTTTGCTATGAAGTTCCACCAGGAATGAGTTTTCATACAAAAACTGTCTATTTCAACTAACTTTGTCCATCCAAAACGAACTTTGTACTTTGCTATGAAGTTCCACCAGGAATGAGTTTTCATACAAAAACTGTCTATTTCAACTTAATTCGTCCATCCAAAACGAACTTTGTACTTTGCTATGAAGTTCCACCAGGAATGAGTTTTCATACAAAAACTGTCTATTTCAACTTAATTCGTCCATCCAAAACGAACTTTGTACTTTGCTATGAAGTTCCACCAGGAATGAGTTTTCATACAAAAACTGTCTATTTCAACTTAATTCGTCCATCCAAAACGAACTTTGTACTTTGCTATGAAGTTCCACCAGGAATGAGTTTTCATACAAAAACTGTCTATTTCAACTAACTTTGTCCATCCAAAACGAACTTTGTACTTTGCTATGAAGTTCCACCAGGAATGAGTTTTCATACAAAAACTGTCTATTTCAACTTAATTCGTCCATCCAAAACGAACTTTGTACTTTGCTATGAAGTTCCACCAGGAATGAGTTTTCATACAAAAACTGTCTATTTCAACTTAATTCGTCCATCCAAAACGAACTTTGTACTTTGCTATGAAGTTCCACCAGGAATGAGTTTTCATACAAAAACTGTCTATTTCAACTTAATTCGTCCATCCAAAACGAACTTTGTACTTTGCTATGAAGTTCCACCAGGAATGAGTTTTCATACAAAAACTGTCTATTTCAACTAACTTTGTCCATCCAAAACGAACTTTGTACTTTGCTATGAAGTTCCACCAGGAATGAGTTTTCATACAAAAACTGTCTATTTCAACTTAATTCGTCCATCCAAAACGAACTTTGTACTTTGCTATGAAGTTCCACCAGGAATGAGTTTTCATACAAAAACTGTCTATTTCAACTAACTTTGTCCATCCAAAACGAACTTTGTACTTTGCTATGAAGTTCCACCAGGAATGAGTTTTCATACAAAAACTGTCTATTTCAACTTAATTCGTCCATCCAAAACGAACTTTGTACTTTGCTATGAAGTTCCACCAGGAATGAGTTTTCATACAAAAACTGTCTATTTCAACTTAATTCGTCCATCCAAAACGAACTTTGTACTTTGCTATGAAGTTCCACCAGGAATGAGTTTTCATACAAAAACTGTCTATTTCAACTTAATTCGTCCATCCAAAACGAACTTTGTACTTTGCTATGAAGTTCCACCAGGAATGAGTTTTCATACAAAAACTGTCTATTTCAACTAACTTTGTCCATCCAAAACGAACTTTGTACTTTGCTATGAAGTTCCACCAGGAATGAGTTTTCATACAAAAACTGTCTATTTCAACTTAATTCGTCCATCCAAAACGAACTTTGTACTTTGCTATGAAGTTCCACCAGGAATGAGTTTTCATACAAAAACTGTCTATTTCAACTTAATTCGTCCATCCAAAACGAACTTTGTACTTTGCTATGAAGTTCCACCAGGAATGAGTTTTCATACAAAAACTGTCTATTTCAACTTAATTCGTCCATCCAAAACGAACTTTGTACTTTGCTATGAAGTTCCACCAGGAATGAGTTTTCATACAAAAACTGTCTATTTCAACTAACTTTGTCCATCCAAAACGAACTTTGTACTTTGCTATGAAGTTCCACCAGGAATGAGTTTTCATACAAAAACTGTCTATTTCAACTTAATTCGTCCATCCAAAACGAACTTTGTACTTTGCTATGAAGTTCCACCAGGAATGAGTTTTCATACAAAAACTGTCTATTTCAACTAACTTTGTCCATCCAAAACGAACTTTGTACTTTGCTATGAAGTTCCACCAGGAATGAGTTTTCATACAAAAACTGTCTATTTCAACTAACTTTGTCCATCCAAAACGAACTTTGTACTTTGCTATGAAGTTCCACCAGGAATGAGTTTTCATACAAAAACTGTCTATTTCAACTTAATTCGTCCATCCAAAACGAACTTTGTACTTTGCTATGAAGTTCCACCAGGAATGAGTTTTCATACAAAAACTGTCTATTTCAACTAACTTTGTCCATCCAAAACGAACTTTGTACTTTGCTATGTAGTTCCACCAGGAATGAGTTTTCATACAAAAACTGTCTATTTCAACTTAATTCGTCCATCCAAAACGAACTTTGTACTTTGCTATGAAGTTCCACCAGGAATGAGTTTTCATACAAAAACTGTCTATTTCAACTAACTTTGTCCATCCAAAACGAACTTTGTACTTTGCTATGAAGTTCCACTAGGAATGAGTTTTCATACAAAAACTGTCTATTTCAACTTAATTCGTCCATCCAAAACGAACTTTGTACTTTGCTATGAAGTTCCACCAGGAATGAGTTTTCATACAAAAACTGTCTATTTCAACTAAATTGATCCATCCAAAACGAACTTTGTACTTTGCTATGAAGTTCCACCAGGAATGAGTTTTCATGCAAAAACTGTCTATTTCAACTAACTTTGTCTATCCAAAACGAACTTTGTACTTTGCTATGAAGTTCCACCAGGAATGAGTTTTCATACAAAAACTGTCTATTTCAACTTAATTCGTCCATCCAAAACGAACTTTGTACTTTGCTATGAAGTTCCACCAGGAATGAGTTTTCATACAAAAACTGTCTATTTCAACTAACTTTGTCCATCCAAAACGAACTTTGTACTTTGCTATGAAGTTCCACCAGGAATGAGTTTTCATACAAAAACTGTCTATTTCAACTTAATTCGTCCATCCAAAACGAACTTTGTACTTTGCTATGAAGTTCCACCAGGAATGAGTTTTCATACAAAAACTGTCTATTTCAACTAACTTTGTCCATCCAAAACGAACTTTGTACTTTGCTATGAAGTTCCACCAGGAATGAGTTTTCATACAAAAACTGTCTATTTCAACTTAATTCGTCCATCCAAAACGAACTTTGTACTTTGCTATGAAGTTCCACCAGGAATGAGTTTTCATACAAAAACTGTCTATTTCAACTTAATTCGTCCATCCAAAACGAACTTTGTACTTTGCTATGAAGTTCCACCAGGAATGAGTTTTCATACAAAAACTGTCTATTTCAACTTAATTCGTCCATCCAAAACGAACTTTGTACTTTGCTATGAAGTTCCACCAGGAATGAGTTTTCATACAAAAACTGTCTATTTCAACTAACTTTGTCCATCCAAAACGAACTTTGTACTTTGCTATGAAGTTCCACCAGGAATGAGTTTTCATACAAAAACTGTCTATTTCAACTTAATTCGTCCATCCAAAACGAACTTTGTACTTTGCTATGAAGTTCCACCAGGAATGAGTTTTCATACAAAAACTGTCTATTTCAACTTAATTCGTCCATCCAAAACGAACTTTGTACTTTGCTATGAAGTTCCACCAGGAATGAGTTTTCATACAAAAACTGTCTATTTCAACTTAATTCGTCCATCCAAAACGAACTTTGTACTTTGCTATGAAGTTCCACCAGGAATGAGTTTTCATACAAAAACTGTCTATTTCAACTAACTTTGTCCATCCAAAACGAACTTTGTACTTTGCTATGAAGTTCCACCAGGAATGAGTTTTCATACAAAAACTGTCTATTTCAACTTAATTCGTCCATCCAAAACGAACTTTGTACTTTGCTATGAAGTTCCACCAGGAATGAGTTTTCATACAAAAACTGTCTATTTCAACTAACTTTGTCCATCCAAAACGAACTTTGTACTTTGCTATGAAGTTCCACCAGGAATGAGTTTTCATACAAAAACTGTCTATTTCAACTAACTTTGTCCATCCAAAACGAACTTTGTACTTTGCTATGAAGTTCCACCAGGAATGAGTTTTCATACAAAAACTGTCTATTTCAACTTAATTCGTCCATCCAAAACGAACTTTGTACTTTGCTATGAAGTTCCACCAGGAATGAGTTTTCATACAAAAACTGTCTATTTCAACTAACTTTGTCCATCCAAAACGAACTTTGTACTTTGCTATGAAGTTCCACTAGGAATGAGTTTTCATACAAAAACTGTCTATTTCAACTTAATTCGTCCATCCAAAACGAACTTTGTACTTTGCTATGAAGTTCCACCAGGAATGAGTTTTCATACAAAAACTGTCTATTTCAACTAACTTTGTCCATCCAAAACGAACTTTGTACTTTGCTATGAAGTTCCACCAGGAATGAGTTTTCATACAAAAACTGTCTATTTCAACTAACTTTGTCCATCCAAAACGAACTTTGTACTTTGCTATGAAGTTCCACCAGGAATGAGTTTTCATACAAAAACTGTCTATTTCAACTTAATTCGTCCATCCAAAACGAACTTTGTACTTTGCTATGAAGTTCCACCAGGAATGAGTTTTCATACAAAAACTGTCTATTTCAACTAACTTTGTCCATCCAAAACGAACTTTGTACTTTGCTATGTAGTTCCACCAGGAATGAGTTTTCATACAAAAACTGTCTATTTCAACTTAATTCGTCCATCCAAAACGAACTTTGTACTTTGCTATGAAGTTCCACCAGGAATGAGTTTTCATACAAAAACTGTCTATTTCAACTAACTTTGTCCATCCAAAACGAACTTTGTACTTTGCTATGAAGTTCCACTAGGAATGAGTTTTCATACAAAAACTGTCTATTTCAACTTAATTCGTCCATCCAAAACGAACTTTGTACTTTGCTATGAAGTTCCACCAGGAATGAGTTTTCATACAAAAACTGTCTATTTCAACTAAATTGATCCATCCAAAACGAACTTTGTACTTTGCTATGAAGTTCCACCAGGAATGAGTTTTCATGCAAAAACTGTCTATTTCAACTAACTTTGTCTATCCAAAACGAACTTTGTACTTTGCTATGAAGTTCCACCAGGAATGAGTTTTCATACAAAAACTGTCTATTTCAACTTAATTCGTCCATCCAAAACGAACTTTGTACTTTGCTATGAAGTTCCACCAGGAATGAGTTTTCATACAAAAACTGTCTATTTCAACTAACTTTGTCCATCCAAAACGAACTTTGTACTTTGCTATGAAGTTCCACCAGGAATGAGTTTTCATACAAAAACTGTCTATTTCAACTTAATTCGTCCATCCAAAACGAACTTTGTACTTTGCTATGAAGTTCCACCAGGAATGAGTTTTCATACAAAAACTGTCTATTTCAACTAACTTTGTCCATCCAAAACGAACTTTGTACTTTGCTATGAAGTTCCACCAGGAATGAGTTTTCATACAAAAACTGTCTATTTCAACTTAATTCGTCCATCCAAAACGAACTTTGTACTTTGCTATGAAGTTCCACCAGGAATGAGTTTTCATACAAAAACTGTCTATTTCAACTTAATTCGTCCATCCAAAACGAACTTTGTACTTTGCTATGAAGTTCCACCAGGAATGAGTTTTCATACAAAAACTGTCTATTTCAACTTAATTCGTCCATCCAAAACGAACTTTGTACTTTGCTATGAAGTTCCACCAGGAATGAGTTTTCATACAAAAACTGTCTATTTCAACTAACTTTGTCCATCCAAAACGAACTTTGTACTTTGCTATGAAGTTCCACCAGGAATGAGTTTTCATACAAAAACTGTCTATTTCAACTTAATTCGTCCATCCAAAACGAACTTTGTACTTTGCTATGAAGTTCCACCAGGAATGAGTTTTCATACAAAAACTGTCTATTTCAACTTAATTCGTCCATCCAAAACGAACTTTGTACTTTGCTATGAAGTTCCACCAGGAATGAGTTTTCATACAAAAACTGTCTATTTCAACTTAATTCGTCCATCCAAAACGAACTTTGTACTTTGCTATGAAGTTCCACCAGGAATGAGTTTTCATACAAAAACTGTCTATTTCAACTAACTTTGTCCATCCAAAACGAACTTTGTACTTTGCTATGAAGTTCCACCAGGAATGAGTTTTCATACAAAAACTGTCTATTTCAACTTAATTCGTCCATCCAAAACGAACTTTGTACTTTGCTATGAAGTTCCACCAGGAATGAGTTTTCATACAAAAACTGTCTATTTCAACTAACTTTGTCCATCCAAAACGAACTTTGTACTTTGCTATGAAGTTCCACCAGGAATGAGTTTTCATACAAAAACTGTCTATTTCAACTAACTTTGTCCATCCAAAACGAACTTTGTACTTTGCTATGAAGTTCCACCAGGAATGAGTTTTCATACAAAAACTGTCTATTTCAACTTAATTCGTCCATCCAAAACGAACTTTGTACTTTGCTATGAAGTTCCACCAGGAATGAGTTTTCATACAAAAACTGTCTATTTCAACTAACTTTGTCCATCCAAAACGAACTTTGTACTTTGCTATGTAGTTCCACCAGGAATGAGTTTTCATACAAAAACTGTCTATTTCAACTTAATTCGTCCATCCAAAACGAACTTTGTACTTTGCTATGAAGTTCCACCAGGAATGAGTTTTCATACAAAAACTGTCTATTTCAACTAACTTTGTCCATCCAAAACGAACTTTGTACTTTGCTATGAAGTTCCACTAGGAATGAGTTTTCATACAAAAACTGTCTATTTCAACTTAATTCGTCCATCCAAAACGAACTTTGTACTTTGCTATGAAGTTCCACCAGGAATGAGTTTTCATGCAAAAACTGTCTATTTCAACTAACTTTGTCCATCCAAAACGAACTTTGTACTTTGCTATGAAGTTCCACCAGGAATGAGTTTTCATGCAAAAACTGTCTATTTCAACTAACTTTGTCTATCCAAAACGAACTTTGTACTTTGCTATGAAGTTCCACCAGGAATGAGTTTTCATACAAAAACTGTCTATTTCAACTAAATTGATCCATCCAAAACGAACTTTGTACTTTGCTATGAAGTTCCACCAGGAATGAGTTTTCATGCAAAAACTGTCTATTTCAACTAACTTTGTCTATCCAAAACGAACTTTGTACTTTGCTATGAAGTTCCACCAGGAATGAGTTTTCATACAAAAACTGTCTATTTCAACTAAATTGATCCATCCAAAACGAACTTTGTACTTTGCTATGAAGTTCCACCAGGAATGAGTTTTCATACAAAAACTGTCTATTTCAACTAAATTGATCCATCCAAAACGAACTTTGTACTTTGCTATGAAGTTCCACCAGGAATGAGTTTTCATGCAAAAACTGTCTATTTCAACTAACTTTGTCTATCCAAAACGAACTTTGTACTTTGCTATGAAGTTCCACCAGGAATGAGTTTTCATACAAAAACTGTCTATTTCAACTAAATTGATCCATCCAAAACGAACTTTGTACTTTGCTATGAAGTTCCACCAGGAATGAGTTTTCATGCAAAAACTGTCTATTTCAACTAACTTTGTCTATCCAAAACGAACTTTGTACTTTGCTATGAAGTTCCACCAGGAATGAGTTTTCATACAAAAACTGTCTATTTCAACTAAATTGATCCATCCAAAACGAACTTTGTACTTTGCTATGAAGTTCCACCAGGAATGAGTTTTCATGCAAAAACTGTCTATTTCAACTAACTTTGTCTATCCAAAACGAACTTTGTACTTTGCTATGAAGTTCCACCAGGAATGAGTTTTCATACAAAAACTGTCTATTTCAACTTAATTCGTCCATCCAAAACGAACTTTGTACTTTGCTATGAAGTTCCACCAGGAATGAGTTTTCATACAAAAACTGTCTATTTCAACTAACTTTGTCCATCCAAAACGAACTTTGTACTTTGCTATGAAGTTCCACCAGGAATGAGTTTTCATACAAAAACTGTCTATTTCAACTTAATTCGTCCATCCAAAACGAACTTTGTACTTTGCTATGAAGTTCCACCAGGAATGAGTTTTCATACAAAAACTGTCTATTTCAACTAACTTTGTCCATCCAAAACGAACTTTGTACTTTGCTATGAAGTTCCACCAGGAATGAGTTTTCATACAAAAACTGTCTATTTCAACTTAATTCGTCCATCCAAAACGAACTTTGTACTTTGCTATGAAGTTCCACCAGGAATGAGTTTTCATACAAAAACTGTCTATTTCAACTTAATTCGTCCATCCAAAACGAACTTTGTACTTTGCTATGAAGTTCCACCAGGAATGAGTTTTCATACAAAAACTGTCTATTTCAACTTAATTCGTCCATCCAAAACGAACTTTGTACTTTGCTATGAAGTTCCACCAGGAATGAGTTTTCATACAAAAACTGTCTATTTCAACTAACTTTGTCCATCCAAAACGAACTTTGTACTTTGCTATGAAGTTCCACCAGGAATGAGTTTTCATACAAAAACTGTCTATTTCAACTTAATTCGTCCATCCAAAACGAACTTTGTACTTTGCTATGAAGTTCCACCAGGAATGAGTTTTCATACAAAAACTGTCTATTTCAACTTAATTCGTCCATCCAAAACGAACTTTGTACTTTGCTATGAAGTTCCACCAGGAATGAGTTTTCATACAAAAACTGTCTATTTCAACTTAATTCGTCCATCCAAAACGAACTTTGTACTTTGCTATGAAGTTCCACCAGGAATGAGTTTTCATACAAAAACTGTCTATTTCAACTTAATTCGTCCATCCAAAACGAACTTTGTACTTTGCTATGAAGTTCCACCAGGAATGAGTTTTCATACAAAAACTGTCTATTTCAACTAACTTTGTCCATCCAAAACGAACTTTGTACTTTGCTATGAAGTTCCACCAGGAATGAGTTTTCATACAAAAACTGTCTATTTCAACTTAATTCGTCCATCCAAAACGAACTTTGTACTTTGCTATGAAGTTCCACCAGGAATGAGTTTTCATACAAAAACTGTCTATTTCAACTTAATTCGTCCATCCAAAACGAACTTTGTACTTTGCTATGAAGTTCCACCAGGAATGAGTTTTCATACAAAAACTGTCTATTTCAACTTAATTCGTCCATCCAAAACGAACTTTGTACTTTGCTATGAAGTTCCACCAGGAATGAGTTTTCATACAAAAACTGTCTATTTCAACTAACTTTGTCCATCCAAAACGAACTTTGTACTTTGCTATGAAGTTCCACCAGGAATGAGTTTTCATACAAAAACTGTCTATTTCAACTTAATTCGTCCATCCAAAACGAACTTTGTACTTTGCTATGAAGTTCCACCAGGAATGAGTTTTCATACAAAAACTGTCTATTTCAACTAACTTTGTCCATCCAAAACGAACTTTGTACTTTGCTATGAAGTTCCACCAGGAATGAGTTTTCATACAAAAACTGTCTATTTCAACTTAATTCGTCCATCCAAAACGAACTTTGTACTTTGCTATGAAGTTCCACCAGGAATGAGTTTTCATACAAAAACTGTCTATTTCAACTTAATTCGTCCATCCAAAACGAACTTTGTACTTTGCTATGAAGTTCCACCAGGAATGAGTTTTCATACAAAAACTGTCTATTTCAACTTAATTCGTCCATCCAAAACGAACTTTGTACTTTGCTATGAAGTTCCACCAGGAATGAGTTTTCATACAAAAACTGTCTATTTCAACTAACTTTGTCCATCCAAAACGAACTTTGTACTTTGCTATGAAGTTCCACCAGGAATGAGTTTTCATACAAAAACTGTCTATTTCAACTTAATTCGTCCATCCAAAACGAACTTTGTACTTTGCTATGAAGTTCCACCAGGAATGAGTTTTCATACAAAAACTGTCTATTTCAACTTAATTCGTCCATCCAAAACGAACTTTGTACTTTGCTATGAAGTTCCACCAGGAATGAGTTTTCATACAAAAACTGTCTATTTCAACTTAATTCGTCCATCCAAAACGAACTTTGTACTTTGCTATGAAGTTCCACCAGGAATGAGTTTTCATACAAAAACTGTCTATTTCAACTAACTTTGTCCATCCAAAACGAACTTTGTACTTTGCTATGAAGTTCCACCAGGAATGAGTTTTCATACAAAAACTGTCTATTTCAACTTAATTCGTCCATCCAAAACGAACTTTGTACTTTGCTATGAAGTTCCACCAGGAATGAGTTTTCATACAAAAACTGTCTATTTCAACTTAATTCGTCCATCCAAAACGAACTTTGTACTTTGCTATGAAGTTCCACCAGGAATGAGTTTTCATACAAAAACTGTCTATTTCAACTTAATTCGTCCATCCAAAACGAACTTTGTACTTTGCTATGAAGTTCCACCAGGAATGAGTTTTCATACAAAAACTGTCTATTTCAACTAACTTTGTCCATCCAAAACGAACTTTGTACTTTGCTATGAAGTTCCACCAGGAATGAGTTTTCATACAAAAACTGTCTATTTCAACTTAATTCGTCCATCCAAAACGAACTTTGTACTTTGCTATGAAGTTCCACCAGGAATGAGTTTTCATACAAAAACTGTCTATTTCAACTTAATTCGTCCATCCAAAACGAACTTTGTACTTTGCTATGAAGTTCCACCAGGAATGAGTTTTCATACAAAAACTGTCTATTTCAACTTAATTCGTCCATCCAAAACGAACTTTGTACTTTGCTATGAAGTTCCACCAGGAATGAGTTTTCATACAAAAACTGTCTATTTCAACTAACTTTGTCCATCCAAAACGAACTTTGTACTTTGCTATGAAGTTCCACCAGGAATGAGTTTTCATACAAAAACTGTCTATTTCAACTTAATTCGTCCATCCAAAACGAACTTTGTACTTTGCTATGAAGTTCCACCAGGAATGAGTTTTCATACAAAAACTGTCTATTTCAACTTAATTCGTCCATCCAAAACGAACTTTGTACTTTGCTATGAAGTTCCACCAGGAATGAGTTTTCATACAAAAACTGTCTATTTCAACTTAATTCGTCCATCCAAAACGAACTTTGTACTTTGCTATGAAGTTCCACCAGGAATGAGTTTTCATACAAAAACTGTCTATTTCAACTAACTTTGTCCATCCAAAACGAACTTTGTACTTTGCTATGAAGTTCCACCAGGAATGAGTTTTCATACAAAAACTGTCTATTTCAACTTAATTCGTCCATCCAAAACGAACTTTGTACTTTGCTATGAAGTTCCACCAGGAATGAGTTTTCATACAAAAACTGTCTATTTCAACTAACTTTGTCCATCCAAAACGAACTTTGTACTTTGCTATGAAGTTCCACCAGGAATGAGTTTTCATACAAAAACTGTCTATTTCAACTAACTTTGTCCATCCAAAACGAACTTTGTACTTTGCTATGAAGTTCCACCAGGAATGAGTTTTCATACAAAAACTGTCTATTTCAACTTAATTCGTCCATCCAAAACGAACTTTGTACTTTGCTATGAAGTTCCACCAGGAATGAGTTTTCATACAAAAACTGTCTATTTCAACTAACTTTGTCCATCCAAAACGAACTTTGTACTTTGCTATGTAGTTCCACCAGGAATGAGTTTTCATACAAAAACTGTCTATTTCAACTTAATTCGTCCATCCAAAACGAACTTTGTACTTTGCTATGAAGTTCCACCAGGAATGAGTTTTCATACAAAAACTGTCTATTTCAACTAACTTTGTCCATCCAAAACGAACTTTGTACTTTGCTATGAAGTTCCACTAGGAATGAGTTTTCATACAAAAACTGTCTATTTCAACTTAATTCGTCCATCCAAAACGAACTTTGTACTTTGCTATGAAGTTCCACCAGGAATGAGTTTTCATACAAAAACTGTCTATTTCAACTAAATTGATCCATCCAAAACGAACTTTGTACTTTGCTATGAAGTTCCACCAGGAATGAGTTTTCATGCAAAAACTGTCTATTTCAACTAACTTTGTCTATCCAAAACGAACTTTGTACTTTGCTATGAAGTTCCACCAGGAATGAGTTTTCATACAAAAACTGTCTATTTCAACTTAATTCGTCCATCCAAAACGAACTTTGTACTTTGCTATGAAGTTCCACCAGGAATGAGTTTTCATACAAAAACTGTCTATTTCAACTAACTTTGTCCATCCAAAACGAACTTTGTACTTTGCTATGAAGTTCCACCAGGAATGAGTTTTCATACAAAAACTGTCTATTTCAACTTAATTCGTCCATCCAAAACGAACTTTGTACTTTGCTATGAAGTTCCACCAGGAATGAGTTTTCATACAAAAACTGTCTATTTCAACTAACTTTGTCCATCCAAAACGAACTTTGTACTTTGCTATGAAGTTCCACCAGGAATGAGTTTTCATACAAAAACTGTCTATTTCAACTTAATTCGTCCATCCAAAACGAACTTTGTACTTTGCTATGAAGTTCCACCAGGAATGAGTTTTCATACAAAAACTGTCTATTTCAACTTAATTCGTCCATCCAAAACGAACTTTGTACTTTGCTATGAAGTTCCACCAGGAATGAGTTTTCATACAAAAACTGTCTATTTCAACTTAATTCGTCCATCCAAAACGAACTTTGTACTTTGCTATGAAGTTCCACCAGGAATGAGTTTTCATACAAAAACTGTCTATTTCAACTAACTTTGTCCATCCAAAACGAACTTTGTACTTTGCTATGAAGTTCCACCAGGAATGAGTTTTCATACAAAAACTGTCTATTTCAACTTAATTCGTCCATCCAAAACGAACTTTGTACTTTGCTATGAAGTTCCACCAGGAATGAGTTTTCATACAAAAACTGTCTATTTCAACTTAATTCGTCCATCCAAAACGAACTTTGTACTTTGCTATGAAGTTCCACCAGGAATGAGTTTTCATACAAAAACTGTCTATTTCAACTTAATTCGTCCATCCAAAACGAACTTTGTACTTTGCTATGAAGTTCCACCAGGAATGAGTTTTCATACAAAAACTGTCTATTTCAACTAACTTTGTCCATCCAAAACGAACTTTGTACTTTGCTATGAAGTTCCACCAGGAATGAGTTTTCATACAAAAACTGTCTATTTCAACTTAATTCGTCCATCCAAAACGAACTTTGTACTTTGCTATGAAGTTCCACCAGGAATGAGTTTTCATACAAAAACTGTCTATTTCAACTAACTTTGTCCATCCAAAACGAACTTTGTACTTTGCTATGAAGTTCCACCAGGAATGAGTTTTCATACAAAAACTGTCTATTTCAACTAACTTTGTCCATCCAAAACGAACTTTGTACTTTGCTATGAAGTTCCACCAGGAATGAGTTTTCATACAAAAACTGTCTATTTCAACTTAATTCGTCCATCCAAAACGAACTTTGTACTTTGCTATGAAGTTCCACCAGGAATGAGTTTTCATACAAAAACTGTCTATTTCAACTAACTTTGTCCATCCAAAACGAACTTTGTACTTTGCTATGAAGTTCCACTAGGAATGAGTTTTCATACAAAAACTGTCTATTTCAACTTAATTCGTCCATCCAAAACGAACTTTGTACTTTGCTATGAAGTTCCACCAGGAATGAGTTTTCATACAAAAACTGTCTATTTCAACTAACTTTGTCCATCCAAAACGAACTTTGTACTTTGCTATGAAGTTCCACCAGGAATGAGTTTTCATACAAAAACTGTCTATTTCAACTAACTTTGTCCATCCAAAACGAACTTTGTACTTTGCTATGAAGTTCCACCAGGAATGAGTTTTCATACAAAAACTGTCTATTTCAACTTAATTCGTCCATCCAAAACGAACTTTGTACTTTGCTATGAAGTTCCACCAGGAATGAGTTTTCATACAAAAACTGTCTATTTCAACTAACTTTGTCCATCCAAAACGAACTTTGTACTTTGCTATGTAGTTCCACCAGGAATGAGTTTTCATACAAAAACTGTCTATTTCAACTTAATTCGTCCATCCAAAACGAACTTTGTACTTTGCTATGAAGTTCCACCAGGAATGAGTTTTCATACAAAAACTGTCTATTTCAACTAACTTTGTCCATCCAAAACGAACTTTGTACTTTGCTATGAAGTTCCACTAGGAATGAGTTTTCATACAAAAACTGTCTATTTCAACTTAATTCGTCCATCCAAAACGAACTTTGTACTTTGCTATGAAGTTCCACCAGGAATGAGTTTTCATACAAAAACTGTCTATTTCAACTAAATTGATCCATCCAAAACGAACTTTGTACTTTGCTATGAAGTTCCACCAGGAATGAGTTTTCATGCAAAAACTGTCTATTTCAACTAACTTTGTCTATCCAAAACGAACTTTGTACTTTGCTATGAAGTTCCACCAGGAATGAGTTTTCATACAAAAACTGTCTATTTCAACTTAATTCGTCCATCCAAAACGAACTTTGTACTTTGCTATGAAGTTCCACCAGGAATGAGTTTTCATACAAAAACTGTCTATTTCAACTAACTTTGTCCATCCAAAACGAACTTTGTACTTTGCTATGAAGTTCCACCAGGAATGAGTTTTCATGCAAAAACTGTCTATTTCAACTAACTTTGTCCATCTAAAACGAACTTTGTACTTTGCTATGAAGTTCCACCAGGAATGAGTTTTCATGCAAAATCTGTCTATTTCAACTAACTTTGTCCATCCAAAACGAACTTTGTACTTTGCTATGAAGTTCCACCAGGAATGAGTTTTCATACAAAAACTGTCTATTTCAACTTAATTCGTCCATCTGATTCGAACTTTGTACTTTGCTATGAAGTTCCACCAGGAATGAGTTTTTTTGCAAAAACTGTCTATTTCAACTAACTTTGTCCATCTAAAACGAACTTTGTACTTTGCTATGAAGTTCCACCAGGAATGAGTTTTTATGCAAAAAATGTCTATTTCAACTAACTTTGTCCATCCAAAACGAACTTTGTACTTTGCTATGAAGTTCTACCAGGAATAAGTTTTCATGCAAGAACTGTCTATTTCAACTAACTTTGTCCATCCAAAACGAACTTTGTACTTTGCTATGAAGTTCCACCAGGAATGAGTTTTCATGCAAAAACTGTCTATTTCAACTAACTTTGTCCATCCAAAACGAACTTTGTACTTTGCTATGAAGTTCCACCAGGAATGAGTTTTCATGCAAAAACTGTCTATTTCAACTAACTTTGTCCATCCGATACGAACTTTGTACTTTGCTATGAAGTTCCACCAGGAATGAGTTTTCATGCAAAAACTGTCTATTTCAACTAACTTTGTCCATCTAAAACGAACTTTGTACTTTGCTATGAAGTTCCACCAGGAATGAGTTTTCATGCAAAAACTGTCTATTTCAACTTAATTCGTCCATCCGATACGAACTTTGTACTTTGCTATGAAGTTCTACCAGGAATGAGTTTTCATGCAAGAACTGTCTATTTCAACTAAATTGATCCATCCGATACGAACTTTGTACTTTGCTATGAAGTTCCACCAGGAATGAGTTTTCATGCAAAAACTGTCTATTTCAACTAAATTGATCCATCCAAAACGAACTTTGTACTTTGCTATGAAGTTCCACCAGGAATGAGTTTTCATGCAAAAACTGTCTATTTCAACTTAATTCGTCCATCCGATACGAACTTTGTACTTTGCTATGAAGTTCTACCAGGAATGAGTTTTCATGCAAGAACTGTCTATTTCAACTAAATTGATCCATCCGATACGAACTTTGTACTTTGCTATGAAGTTCCACCAGGAATGAGTTTTCATGCAAAAACTGTCTATTTCAACTAAATTGATCCATCCGATACGAACTTTGTACTTTGCTATGAAGTTCTACCAGGAATGAGTTTTCATGCAAGAACTGTCTATTTCAACTAAATTGATCCATCCGATACGAACTTTGTACTTTGCTATGAAGTTCTACCAGGAATGAGTTTTCATGCAAAAACTGTCTATTTCAACTAACTTTGTCCATCTAAAACGAACTTTGTACTTTGCTATGAAGTTCCACCAGGAATGAGTTTTCATGCAAAAACTGTCTATTTCAACTTAATTCGTCCATCCGATACGTACTTTGTACTTTGCTATGAAGTTCTACCAGGAATGAGTTTTCATGCAAGAACTGTCTATTTCAACTAAATTGATCCATCCAAAACGAACTTTGTACTTTGCTATGAAGTTCCACCAGGAATGAGTTTTCATGCAAAAACTGTCTATTTCAACTAAATTGATCCATCCAAAACGAACTTTGTACTTTGCTATGAAGTTCTACCAGGAATGAGTTTTCATGCAAGAACTGTCTATTTCAACTAAATTGATCCATCCGATACGAACTTTGTACTTTGCTATGAAGTTCCACCAGGAATGAGTTTTCATGCAAAAACTGTCTATTTCAACTAAATTGATCCATCCAAAACGAACTTTGTACTTTGCTATGAAGTTCCACCAGGAATGAGTTTTCATGCAAAAACTGTCTATTTCAACTAAATTGATCCATCCAAAACGAACTTTGTACTTTGCTATGAAGTTCCACCAGGAATGAGTTTTCATGCAAAAACTGTCTATTTCAACTAAATTGATCCATCCAAAACGAACTTTGTACTTTGCTATGAAGTTCCACCAGGAATGAGTTTTCATGCAAAAACTGTCTATTTCAACTAAATTGATCCATCCAAAACGAACTTTGTACTTTGCTATGAAGTTCCACCAGGAATGAGTTTTCATACAAAAACTGTCTATTTCAACTAAATTGATCCATCCAAAACGAACTTTGTACTTTGCTATGAAGTTCCACCAGGAATGAGTTTTCATGCAAAAACTGTCTATTTCAACTAACTTTGTCCATCCAAAACGAACTTTGTACTTTGCTATGAAGTTCCACCAGGAATGAGTTTTCATACAAAAACTGTCTATTTCAACTAACTTTGTCCATCTAAAACGAACTTTGTACTTTGCTATGAAGTTCCACCAGGAATGAGTTTTCATGCAAAAACTGTCTATTTCAACTTAATTCGTCCATCTGATTCGAACTTTGTACTTTGCTATGAAGTTCCACCAGGAATGAGTTTTCATACAAAAACTGTCTATTTCAACTTAATTCGTCCATCCAAAACGAACTTTGTACTTTGCTATGAAGTTCCACCAGGAATGAGTTTTCATGCAAAAACTGTCTATTTCAACTAACTTTGTCCATCCAAAACGAACTTTGCTTTGTACTTTGCTATGAAGTTCCACCAGGAATGAGTTTTCATGCAAAAACTGTCTATTTCAACTAACTTTGTCCATCTAAAACGAACTTTGTACTTTGCTATGAAGTTCTATCAGGAATGAGTTTTCATACAAAAACTGTCTATTTCAACTAAATTGATCCATCCAAAACGAACTTTGTACTTTGCTATGAAGTTCCACCAGGAATGAGTTTTTATGCAAAAACTGTCTATTTCAACTAACTTTGTCCATCCAAAACGAACTTTGTACTTTGCTATGAAGTTCCACCAGGAATGAGTTTTCATGCAAAAACTGTCTATTTCAACTAACTTTGTCCATCTAAAACGAACTTTGTACTTTGCTATGAAGTTCCACCAGGAATGAGTTTTCATGCAAAAACTGTCTATTTCAACTAAATTGATCCATCCAAAACGAACTTTGTACTTTGCTATGAAGTTCCACCAGGAATGAGTTTTCATGCAAAAACTGTCTATTTCAACTAACTTTGTCTATCCAAAACGAACTTTGTACTTTGCTATGAAGTTCCACCAGGAATGAGTTTTCATACAAAAACTGTCTATTTCAACTAACTTTGTCCATCTAAAACGAACTTTGTACTTTGCTATGAAGTTCCACCAGGAATGAGTTTTCATGCAAAAACTGTCTATTTCAACTTAATTCGTCCATCTGATTCGAACTTTGTACTTTGCTATGAAGTTCCACCAGGAATGAGTTTTCATACAAAAACTGTCTATTTCAACTTAATTCGTCCATCCAAAACGAACTTTGTACTTTGCTATGAAGTTCCACCAGGAATGAGTTTTCATGCAAAAACTGTCTATTTCAACTAACTTTGTCCATCCAAAACGAACTTTGCTTTGTACTTTGCTATGAAGTTCCACCAGGAATGAGTTTTCATGCAAAAACTGTCTATTTCAACTAACTTTGTCCATCTAAAACGAACTTTGTACTTTGCTATGAAGTTCTATCAGGAATGAGTTTTCATACAAAAACTGTCTATTTCAACTAAATTGATCCATCCAAAACGAACTTTGTACTTTGCTATGAAGTTCCACCAGGAATGAGTTTTTATGCAAAAACTGTCTATTTCAACTAACTTTGTCCATCTAAAACGAACTTTGTACTTTGCTATGAAGTTCCACCAGGAATGAGTTTTCATGCAAAAACTGTCTATTTCAACTTAATTCGTCCATCTGATTCGAACTTTGTACTTTGCTATGAAGTTCCACCAGGAATGAGTTTTCATACAAAAACTGTCTATTTCAACTAAATTGATCCATCCAAAACGAACTTTGTACTTTGCTATGAAGTTCCACCAGGAATGAGTTTTTATGCAAAAACTGTCTATTTCAACTAACTTTGTCCATCCAAAACGAACTTTGTACTTTGCTATGAAGTTCCACCAGGAATGAGTTTTCATGCAAAAACTGTCTATTTCAACTAAATTGATCCATCCAAAACGAACTTTGTACTTTGCTATGAAGTTCCACCAGGAATGAGTTTTTATGCAAAAACTGTCTATTTCAACTAATTTCGTCCATCCGATACGAACTTTGTACTTTGCTATGTAGTTCTACCAGGAGTGTGTTACCATGCAAAAACTGTCTATTTCAACTAATTTTGTCCATCCAAAACGAACTTTGTACTTTGCTATGAAGTTCCACCAGGAATGAGTTTTCATACAAAAACTGTCTATTTCAACTAAATTGATCCATCCAAAACGAACTTTGTACTTTGCTATGAAGTTCCACCAGGAATGAGTTTTTATTCAAAAACTGTCTATTTCAACTAACTTTGTCCATCCAAAACGAACTTTGTACTTTGCTATGAAGTTCCACCAGGAATGAGTTTTCATGCAAAAACTGTCTATTTCAACTAACTTTGTCCATCTAAAACGAACTTTGTACTTTGCTATGAAGTTCTACCAGGAATGAGTTTTCATGCAAGAACTGTCTATTTCAACTAAATTGATCCATCCAAAACGAACTTTGTACTTTGCTATGAAGTTCCACCAGGAATGAGTTTTTATGCAAAAACTGTCTATTTCAACTTAATTCGTCCATCTGATTCGAACTTTGTACTTTGCTATGAAGTTCCACCAGGAATGAGTTTTCATACAAAAACTGTCTATTTCAACTAACTTTGTCCATCCAAAACGAACTTTGTACTTTGCTATGAAGTTCCACCAGGAATGAGTTTTCATGCAAAAACTGTCTATTTCAACTAACTTTGTCCATCCAAAACGAACTTTGTACTTTGCTATGAAGTTCCACCAGGAATGAGTTTTCATACAAAAACTGTCTATTTCAACTTAATTCGTCCATCCGATACGAACTTTGTACTTTGCTATGAAGTTCTACCAGGAATGAGTTTTCATGCAAGAACTGTCTATTTCAACTAAATTGATCCATCCGATACGAACTTTATACTTTGCTATGAAGTTCCACCAGGAATGAGTTTTCATACAAAAACTGTCTATTTCAACTAAATTGATCCATCCAAAACGAACTTTGTACTTTGCTATGAAGTTCCACCAGGAATGAGTTTTCATGCAAAAACTGTCTATTTCAACTAAATTGATCCATCCAAAACGAACTTTGTACTTTGCTATGAAGTTCCACCAGGAATGAGTTTTCATGCAAAAACTGTCTATTTCAACTAAATTGATCCATCCAAAACGAACTTTGTACTTTGCTATGAAGTTCCACCAGGAATGAGTTTTCATGCAAAAACTATCTATTTCAACTAACTTTGTCTATCCAAAACGAACTTTGTTCTTTGCTATGAAGTTCCACCAGGAATGAGTTTTCATGCAAAAACTGTCTATTTCAACTAACTTTGTCCATTAAAAACGAACTTTGTACTTTGCTATGAAGTTCCACCAGGAATGAGTTTTCATACAAAAACTGTCTATTTCAACTTAATTGATCCATCCAAAACGAACTTTGTACTTTGCTATGAAGTTCCACCAGGAATGAGTTTTTATGCAAAAACTGTCTATTTCAACTAACTTTGTCCATTAAAAACGAACTTTGTACTTTGCTATGAAGTTCCACCAGGAATGAGTTTTCATGCAAAAACTATCTATTTCAACTAACTTTGTCTATCCAAAACGAACTTTGTTCTTTGCTATGAAGTTCCACCAGGAATGAGTTTTCATGCAAGAACTGTCTATTTCAACTAAATTGATCCATCCGATACGAACTTTGTACTTTGCTATGAAGTTCCACCAGGAATGAGTTTTCATACAAAAACTGTCTATTTCAACTTAATTGATCCATCCAAAACGAACTTTGTACTTTGCTATGAAGTTCCACCAGGAATGAGTTTTTATGCAAAAACTGTCTATTTCAACTAACTTTGTCCATTAAAAACGAACTTTGTACTTTGCTATGAAGTTCCACCAGGAATGAGTTTTTATGCAAAAACTGTCTATTTCAACTAACTTTGTCCATCTAAAACGAACTTTGTACTTTGCTATGAAGTTCCACCAGGAATGAGTTTTCATACAAAAACTGTCTATTTCAACTAACTTTGTCCATCTAAAACGAACTTTGTACTTTGCTATGAAGTTCCACCAGGAATGAGTTTTCATACAAAAACTGTCTATTTCAACTAAATTGATCCATCCAAAACGAACTTTGTACTTTGCTATGAAGTTCCACCAGGAATGAGTTTTTATGCAAAAACTGTCTATTTCAACTAACTTTGTCCATCCAAAACGAACTTTGTACTTTGCTATGAAGTTCCACCAGGAATGAGTTTTCATACAAAAACTGTCTATTTCAACTAACTTTGTCCATCTAAAACGAACTTTGTACTTTGCTATGAAGTTCCACCAGGAATGAGTTTTCATGCAAAAACTGTCTATTTCAACTAAATTGATCCATCCAAAACGAACTTTGTACTTTGCTATGAAGTTCCACCAGGAATGAGTTTTCATGCAAAAACTGTCTATTTCAACTTAATTCGTCCATCTGATTCGAACTTTGTACTTTGCTATGAAGTTCCACCAGGAATGAGTTTTCATACAAAAACTGTCTATTTCAACTTAATTCGTCAATCCAAAACGAACTTTGTACTTTGCTATGAAGTTCCACCAGGAATGAGTTTTCATACAAAAACTGTCTATTTCAACTAACTTTGTCCATCTAAAACGAACTTTGTACTTTGCTATGAAGTTCCACCAGGAATGAGTTTTCATACAAAAACTGTCTATTTCAACTAAATTGATCCATCCAAAACGAACTTTGTACTTTGCTATGAAGTTCCACCAGGAATGAGTTTTTATGCAAAAACTGTCTATTTCAACTAACTTTGTCCATCCAAAACGAACTTTGTACTTTGCTATGAAGTTCCACCAGGAATGAGTTTTCATGCAAAAACTGTCTATTTCAACTAACTTTGTCCATCTAAAACGAACTTTGTACTTTGCTATGAAGTTCCACCAGGAATGAGTTTTCATACAAAAACTGTCTATTTCAACTAAATTGATCCATCCAAAACGAACTTTGTACTTTGCTATGAAGTTCCACCAGGAATGAGTTTTCATGCAAAAACTGTCTATTTCAACTAACTTTGTCCATCTAAAACGAACTTTGTACTTTGCTATGAAGTTCTACCAGGAATGAGTTTTCATACAAAAACTGTCTATTTCAACTAAATTGATCCATCCAAAACGAACTTTGTACTTTGCTATGAAGTTCCACCAGGAATGAGTTTTCATACAAAAACTGTCTATTTCAACTTAATTCGTCCATCCAAAACGATCTTTGTACTTTGCTATGAAGTTCCACCAGGAATGAGTTTTCATGCAAAAACTGTCTATTTCAACTTACTTTGTCCATCCAAAACGAACTTTGTACTTTGCTATGAAGTTCCACCAGGAATGAGTTTTCATGCAAAAACTGTCTATTTCAACTAACTTTGTCCATCTAAAACGAACTTTGTACTTTGCTATGAAGTTCTACCAGGAATGAGTTTTCATACAAAAACTGTCTATTTCAACTAAATTGATCCATCCAAAACGAACTTTGTACTTTGCTATGAAGTTCCACCAGGAATGAGTTTTTATGCAAAAACTGTCTATTTCAACTAACTTTGTCCATCTAAAACGAACTTTGTACTTTGCTATTAAGTTCCACCAGGAATGAGTTTTCATGCAAAAACTGTCTATTTCAACTTAATTCGTCCATCTGATTCGAACTTTGTACTTTGCTATGAAGTTCCACCAGGAATGAGTTTTCATACAAAAACTGTCTATTTCAACTAAATTGATCCATCCAAAACGAACTTTGTACTTTGCTATGAAGTTCCACCAGGAATGAGTTTTCATGCAAAAACTGTCTATTTCAACTAACTTTGTCTATCCAAAACGAACTTCGTACTTTGCTATGAAGTTCCACCAGGAATGAGTTTTCATACAAAAACTGTCTATTTCAACTAACTTTGTCCATCTAAAACGAACTTTGTACTTTGCTATGAAGTTCCACCAGGAATGAGTTTTCATACAAAAACTGTCTATTTCAACTAAATTGATCCATCCAAAACGAACTTTGTACTTTGCTATGAAGTTCCACCAGGAATGAGTTTTCATGCAAAAACTGTCTATTTCAACTAACTTTGTCTATCCAAAACGAACTTTGTACTTTGCTATGAAGTTCCACCAGGAATGAGTTTTCATACAAAAACTGTCTATTTCAACTAACTTTGTCCATCTAAAACGAACTTTGTACTTTGCTATGAAGTTCCACCAGGAATGAGTTTTCATGCAAAAACTGTCTATTTCAACTTAATTCGTCCATCTGATTCGAACTTTGTACTTTGCTATGAAGTTCCACCAGGAATGAGTTTTCATACAAAAACTGTCTATTTCAACTAAATTGATCCATCCAAAACGAACTTTGTACTTTGCTATGAAGTTCCACCAGGAATGAGTTTTCATGCAAAAACTGTCTATTTCAACTAACTTTGTCTATCCAAAACGAACTTCGTACTTTGCTATGAAGTTCCACCAGGAATGAGTTTTCATACAAAAACTGTCTATTTCAACTAACTTTGTCCATCCAAAACGAACTTTGTACTTTGCTATGAAGTTCCACCAGGAATGAGTTTTCATGCAAAAACTGTCTATTTCAACTAACTTTGTCCATCCAAAACGAACTTTGTACTTTGCTATGAAGTTCCACCAGGAATGAGTTTTCATGCAAAAACTGTCTATTTCAACTAACTTTGTCTATCCAAAACGAACTTTGTACTTTGCTATGAAGTTCCACCAGGAATGAGTTTTCATACAAAAACTGTCTATTTCAACTAACTTTGTCCATCTAAAACGAACTTTGTACTTTGCTATGAAGTTCCACCAGGAATGAGTTTTCATGCAAAAACTGTCTATTTCAACTTAATTCGTCCATCTGATTCGAACTTTGTACTTTGCTATGAAGTTCCACCAGGAATGAGTTTTCATACAAAAACTGTCTATTTCAACTTAATTCGTCCATCCAAAACGAACTTTGTACTTTGCTATGAAGTTCCACCAGGAATGAGTTTTCATGCAAAAACTGTCTATTTCAACTAACTTTGTCCATCCAAAACGAACTTTGCTTTGTACTTTGCTATGAAGTTCCACCAGGAATGAGTTTTCATGCAAAAACTGTCTATTTCAACTTAATTCGTCCATCCGATACGAACTTTGTACTTTGCTATGAAGTTCTACCAGGAATGAGTTTTCATGCAAGAACTGTCTATTTCAACTAAATTGATCCATCCGATACGAACTTTATACTTTGCTATGAAGTTCCACCAGGAATGAGTTTTCATACAAAAACTGTCTATTTCAACTAAATTGATCCATCCAAAACGAACTTTGTACTTTGCTATGAAGTTCCACCAGGAATGAGTTTTCATGCAAAAACTGTCTATTTCAACTAACTTTGTCCATCCAAAACGAACTTTGTACTTTGCTATGAAGTTCCACCAGGAATGAGTTTTCATGCAAAAACTGTCTATTTCAACTAAATTGATCCATCCAAAACGAACTTTGTACTTTGCTATGAAGTTCCACCAGGAATGAGTTTTTATGCAAAAACTGTCTATTTCAACTAATTTTGTCCATCCAAAACGAACTTTGTACTTTGCTATGAAGTTCCACCAGGAATGAGTTTTCATACAAAAACTGTCTATTTCAACTAAATTGATCCATCCAAAACGAACTTTGTACTTTGCTATGAAGTTCCACCAGGAATGAGTTTTTATGCAAAAACTGTCTATTTCAACTAACTTTGTCCATCCAAAACGAACTTTGTACTTTGCTATGGAATTCTACCAGGATTGAGTTTACATGCAAAAACTGTCTATTTCAACTAAATTGATCCATCCAAAACGAACTTTGTACTTTGCTATGAAGTTCCACCAGGAATGAGTTTTCATGCAAAAACTGTCTATTTCAACTTAATTCGTCCATCTGATTCGAACTTTGTACTTTGCTATGAAGTTCCACCAGGAATGAGTTTTCATACAAAAACTGTCTATTTCAACTAACTTTGTCCATCCAAAACGAACTTTGTACTTTGCTATGAAGTTCCACCAGGAATGAGTTTTCATGCAAAAACTGTCTATTTCAACTAACTTTGTCCATCCAAAACGAACTTTGTACTTTGCTATGAAGTTCCACCAGGAATGAGTTTTCATACAAAAACTGTCTATTTCAACTTAATTCGTCCATCCGATACGAACTTTGTACTTTGCTATGAAGTTCTACCAGGAATGAGTTTTCATGCAAGAACTGTCTATTTCAACTAAATTGATCCATCCGATACGAACTTTATACTTTGCTATGAAGTTCCACCAGGAATGAGTTTTCATACAAAAACTGTCTATTTCAACTAAATTGATCCATCCAAAACGAACTTTGTACTTTGCTATGAAGTTCCACCAGGAATGAGTTTTCATGCAAAAACTGTCTATTTCAACTAAATTGATCCATCCAAAACGAACTTTGTACTTTGCTATGAAGTTCCACCAGGAATGAGTTTTCATGCAAAAACTGTCTATTTCAACTAACTTTGTCCATCCAAAACGAACTTTTTACTTTGCTATGAAGTTCCACCAGGAATGAGTTTTCATGCAAAAACTGTCTATTTCAACTAACTTTGTCCATCCAAAACGAACTTTGTACTTTGCTATGAAGTTCCACCAGGAATGAGTTTTCATGCAAAAACTGTCTATTTCAACTAACTTTGTCCATCCAAAACGAACTTTGTACTTTGCTATGAAGTTCCACCAGGAATGAGTTTTCATGCAAAAACTGTCTATTTCAACTAACTTTGTCCATCCAAAACGAACTTTGTACTTTGCTATGAAGTTCCACCAGGAATGAGTTTTCATGCAAAAACTGTCTATTTCAACTTAATTCGTCCATCTGATTCGAACTTTGTACTTTGCTATGAAGTTCCACCAGGAATGAGTTTTCATACAAAAACTGTCTATTTCAACTTAATTCGTCAATCCAAAACGAACTTTGTACTTTGCTATGAAGTTCCACCAGGAATGAGTTTTCATGCAAAAACTGTTTATTTCAACTAACTTTGTCCATCCAAAACGAACTTTGTACTTTGCTATGAAGTTCCACCAGGAAAGAGTTTTCATACAAAAACTGTCTATTTCAACTAACTTTGTCCATCTAAAACGAACTTTGTACTTTGCTATGAAGTTCCACCAGGAATGAGTTATCATACAAAAACTGTCTATTTCAACTAAATTGATCCATCCAAAACGAACTTTGTACTTTGCTATGAAGTTCCACCAGGAATGAGTTTTCATGCAAAAACTGTCTATTTCAACTAACTTTGTCCATCCAAAACGAACTTTGTACTTTGCTATGAAGTTCCACCAGGAATGAGTTTTCATGCAAAAACTGTCTATTTCAACTAACTTTGTCCATCTAAAACGAACTTTGTACTTTGCTATGAAGTTCCACCAGGAATGAGTTTTCATACAAAAACTGTCTATTTCAACTAACTTTGTCCATCCAAAACGAACTTTGTACTTTGCTATGAAGTTCCACCAGGAATGAGTTTTCATGCAAAAACTGTCTATTTCAACTTAATTCGTCCATCTGATTCGAACTTTGTACTTTGCTATGAAGTTCCACCAGGAATGAGTTTTCATACAAAAACTGTCTATTTCAACTTAATTCGTCAATCCAAAACGAACTTTGTACTTTGCTATGAAGTTCCACCAGGAATGAGTTTTCATGCAAAAACTGTCTATTTCAACTAACTTTGTCCATCCAAAACGAACTTTGTACTTTGCTATGAAGTTCCACCAGGAAAGAGTTTTCATACAAAAACTGTCTATTTCAACTAAATTGATCCATCCAAAACGAACTTTGTACTTTGCTATGAAGTTCCACCAGGAATGAGTTTTTATGCAAAAACTGTCTATTTCAACTAACTTTGTCCATCCAAAACGAACTTTGTACTTTGCTATGAAGTTCCACCAGGAATGAGTTTTCATGCAAAAACTGTCTATTTCAACTAACTTTGTCCATCTAAAACGAACTTTGTACTTTGCTATGAAGTTCCACCAGGAATGAGTTTTCATACAAAAACTGTCTATTTCAACTAAATTGATCCATCCAAAACGAACTTTGTACTTTGCTATGAAGTTCCACCAGGAATGAGTTTTCATGCAAAAACTGTCTATTTCAACTAACTTTGTCCATCTAAAACGAACTTTGTACTTTGCTATGAAGTTCCACCAGGAATGAGTTTTCATGCAAAAACTGTCTATTTCAACTAAATTGATCCATCCAAAACGAACTTTGTACTTTGCTATGAAGTTCCACCAGGAATGAGTTTTTATGCAAAAACTGTCTATTTCAACTAACTTTGTCCATCTAAAACGAACTTTGTACTTTGCTATGAAGTTCCACCAGGAATGAGTTTTCATGCAAAAACTGTCTATTTCAACTAACTTTGTCTATCCAAAACGAACTTTGTACTTTGCTATGAAGTTCCACCAGGAATGAGTTTTCATGCAAAAACTGTCTATTTCAACTAAATTGATCCATCCAAAACGAACTTTGTACTTTGCTATGAAGTTCCACCAGGAATGAGTTTTCATGCAAGAACTGTCTATTTCAACTAAATTGATCCATCCGATACGAACTTTGTACTTTGCTATGAAGTTCCACCAGGAATGAGTTTTCATGCAAAAACTGTCTATTTCAACTAAATTGATCCATCCGATACGAACTTTGTACTTTGCTATGAAGTTCCACCAGGAATGAGTTTTCATACAAAAACTGTCTATTTCAACTAAATTGATCCATCCAAAACGAACTTTGTACTTTGCTATGAAGTTCCACCAGGAATGAGTTTTCATGCAAAAACTGTCTATTTCAACTAACTTTGTCCATCCAAAACGAACTTTGTACTTTGCTATGAAGTTCTACCAGGAACGAGTTTTCATGCAAAAACTGTCTATTTCAACTAAATTGATCCATCCAAAACGAACTTTGTACTTTGCTATGAAGTTCCACCAGGAATGAGTTTTCATGCAAAAACTGTCTATTTCAACTAACTTTGTCCATCCAAAACGAACTTTGTACTTTGCTATGAAGTTCTACCAGGAACGAGTTTTCATGCAAAAACTGTCTATTTCAACTAAATTGATCCATCCGATACGAACTTTGTACTTTGCTATGAAGTTCCACCAGGAATGAGTTTTCATGCAAAAACTGTCTATTTCAACTAAATTGATCCATCCGATACGAACTTTGTACTTTGCTATGAAGTTCCACCAGGAATGAGTTTTCATACAAAAACTGTCTATTTCAACTTAATTCGTCCATCTGATTCGAACTTTGTACTTTGCTATGAAGTTCCACCAGGAATGAGTTTTCATGCAAAAACTGTCTATTTCAACTAAATTGATCCATCCAAAACGAACTTTGTACTTTGCTATGAAGTTCTACCAGGAACGAGTTTTCATGCAAAAACTGTCTATTTCAACTAAATTGATCCATCCAAAACGAACTTTGTACTTTGCTATGAAGTTCCACCAGGAATGAGTTTTCATGCAAAAACTGTCTATTTCAACTAAATTGATCCATCCGATACGAACTTTGTACTTTGCTATGAAGTTCCACCAGGAATGAGTTTTCATGCAAAAACTGTCTATTTCAACTTAATTCGTCCATCCAAAACGAACTTTGTACTTTGCTATGAAGTTCCACCAGGAATGAGTTTTCATGCAAAAACTGTCTATTTCAACTAACTTTGTCCATCCAAAACGAACTTTGTACTTTGCTATGAAGTTCCACCAGGAATGAGTTTTCATGCAAGAACTGTCTATTTCAACTAAATTGATCCATCCGATACGAACTTTGTACTTTGCTATGAAGTTCCACCAGGAATGAGTTTTCATGCAAAAACTGTCTATTTCAACTAACTTTGTCCATCTAAAACGAACTTTGTACTTTGCTATGAAGTTCCACCAGGAATGAGTTTTCATGCAAAAACTGTCTATTTCAACTAACTTTGTCCATCCAAAACGAACTTTGTACTTTGCTATGAAGTTCCACCAGGAATGAGTTTTCATGCAAAAACTGTCTATTTCAACTAACTTTGTCCATCCAAAACGAACTTTGTACTTTGCTATGAAGTTCCACCAGGAATGAGTTTTCATACAAAAACTGTCTATTTCAACTTAATTCGTCCATCTGATTCGAACTTTGTACTTTGCTATGAAGTTCCACCAGGAATGAGTTTTTATGCAAAAACTGTCTATTTCAACTAACTTTGTCCATCTAAAACGAACTTTGTACTTTGCTATGAAGTTCCACCAGGAATGAGTTTTTATGCAAAAAATGTCTATTTCAACTAACTTTGTCCATCCAAAACGAACTTTGTACTTTGCTATGAAGTTCTACCAGGAATAAGTTTTCATGCAAGAACTGTCTATTTCAACTAACTTTGTCCATCCAAAACGAACTTTGTACTTTGCTATGAAGTTCCACCAGGAATGAGTTTTCATGCAAAAACTGTCTATTTCAACTAACTTTGTCCATCCAAAACGAACTTTGTACTTTGCTATGAAGTTCCACCAGGAATGAGTTTTCATGCAAAAACTGTCTATTTCAACTAACTTTGTCCATCCAAAACGAACTTTGTACTTTGCTATGAAGTTCCACCAGGAATGAGTTTTTATGCAAAAACTGTCTATTTCAACTAAATTGATCCATCCAAAACGAACTTTGTACTTTGCTATGAAGTTCCACCAGGAATAAGTTTTCATGCAAAAACTGTCTATTTCAACTAACTTTGTCTATCCAAAACGAACTTTGTACTTTGCTATGAAGTTCCACCAGGAATGAGTTTTTATACAAAAACTGTCTATTTCAACTTAATTCGTCCATCCGATACGAACTTTGTACTTTGCTATGAAGTTCCACCAGGAATGAGTTTTCATGCAAAAACTGTCTATTTCAACTAACTTTGTCCATCTAAAACGAACTTTGTACTTTGCTATGAAGTTCCACCAGGAATGAGTTTTCATGCAAAAACTGTCTATTTCAACTTAATTCGTCCATCCGATACGAACTTTGTACTTTGCTATGAAGTTCTACCAGGAATGAGTTTTCATGCAAGAACTGTCTATTTCAACTAAATTGATCCATCCGATACGAACTTTGTACTTTGCTATGAAGTTCCACCAGGAATGAGTTTTCATGCAAAAACTGTCTATTTCAACTAAATTGATCCATCCAAAACGAACTTTGTACTTTGCTATGAAGTTCCACCAGGAATGAGTTTTCATGCAAAAACTGTCTATTTCAACTTAATTCGTCCATCCGATACGAACTTTGTACTTTGCTATGAAGTTCTACCAGGAATGAGTTTTCATGCAAGAACTGTCTATTTCAACTAAATTGATCCATCCGATACGAACTTTGTACTTTGCTATGAAGTTCCACCAGGAATGAGTTTTCATGCAAAAACTGTCTATTTCAACTAAATTGATCCATCCGATACGAACTTTGTACTTTGCTATGAAGTTCCACCAGGAATGAGTTTTCATGCAAAAACTGTCTATTTCAACTAACTTTGTCCATCTAAAACGAACTTTGTACTTTGCTATGAAGTTCCACCAGGAATGAGTTTTCATGCAAAAACTGTCTATTTCAACTAAATTGATCCATCCGATACGAACTTTGTACTTTGCTATGAAGTTCCACCAGGAATGAGTTTTCATGCAAAAACTGTCTATTTCAACTAAATTGATCCATCCAAAACGAACTTTGTACTTTGCTATGAAGTTCTACCAGGAATGAGTTTTCATGCAAGAACTGTCTATTTCAACTAAATTGATCCATCCGATACGAACTTTGTACTTTGCTATGAAGTTCCACCAGGAATGAGTTTTCATGCAAAAACTGTCTATTTCAACTAAATTGATCCATCCAAAACGAACTTTGTACTTTGCTATGAAGTTCCACCAGGAATGAGTTTTCATGCAAAAACTGTCTATTTCAACTAAATTGATCCATCCAAAACGAACTTTGTACTTTGCTATGAAGTTCCACCAGGAATGAGTTTTCATGCAAAAACTGTCTATTTCAACTAAATTGGTGCATCCGTTATGAACTTTGTACTTTGCTATGGAATTCTACCAGGATTGAGTTTACATGCAAAAACTGTCTATTTCAATTAAATTGGTGCATCCGATACGAACTTTGTAATTTGCTATGGAATTCTACCAGGATTGAGTTTACATGCAAAAACTGTCTATTTCAACTAAATTGGTGCATCCGTTATGAACTTTGTACTTTGCTATGGAATTCTACCAGGATTGAGTTTACATGCAAAAACTGTCTATTTCAACTAAATTGGTGCATCCGTTATGAACTTTGTACTTTGCTATGGAATTCTACCAGGATTGAGTTTACATGCAAAAACTGTCTATTTCAACTAAATTGGTGCATCCGTTATGAACTTTGTACTTTGCTATGGAATTCTACCAGGATTGAGTTTACATGCAAAAACTGTCTATTTCAACTAAATTGGTGCATCCGTTATGAACTTTGTACTTTGCTATGGAATTCTACCAGGATTGAGTTTACATGCAAAAACTGTCTATTTCAACTAAATTGGTGCATCCGTTATGAACTTTGTACTTTGCTATGGAATTCTACCAGGATTGAGTTTACATGCAAAAACTGTCTATTTCAACTAAATTGGTGCATCCGTTATGAACTTTGTACTTTGCTATGGAATTCTACCAGGATTGAGTTTACATGCAAAAACTGTCTATTTCAACTAAATTGGTGCATCCGTTATGAACTTTGTACTATGCTATGGAATTCTACCAGGATTGAGTTTACATGCAAAAACTGTCTATTTCAACTAAATTGGTGCATCCGTTATGAACTTTGTACTTTGCTATGGAATTCTACCAGGATTGAGTTTACATGCAAAAACTGTCTATTTCAACTAAATTGGTGCATCCGTTATGAACTTTGTACTTTGCTATGGAATTCTACCAGGATTGAGTTTACATGCAAAAACTGTCTATTTCAACTAAATTGGTGCATCCGTTATGAACTTTGTACTTTGCTATGGAATTCTACCAGGATTGAGTTTACATGCAAAAACTGTCTATTTCAACTAAATTGGTGCATCCGATACGAACTTTGTAATTTGCTATGGAATTTTACCAGGATTGAGTTTACATGCAAAAACTGTCTATTTCAACTAAATTGGTGCATCCGATACGAACTTTGTACTTTGCTATGGAATTCTACCAGGATTGAGTTTACATGCAAAAACTGTCTATTTCAACTAAATTGGTGCATCCGATACGAACTTTGTACTTTGCTATGGAATTCTACCAGGATTGAGTTTACATGCAAAAACTGTCTATTTCAACTAAATTGGTGCATCCGTTACGAACTTTGTACTTTGCTATGGAATTCTACCAGGATTGAGTTTACATGCAAAAACTGTCTATTGCAACTTAATTGGTGCATCCGTTATGAACTTTGTACTTTGCTATGGAATTCTACCAGGATTGAGTTTACATGCAAAAACTGTCTATTTCAACTAAATTGGTGCATCCGTTATGAACTTTGTACTTTGCTATGGAATTCTACCAGGATTGAGTTTACATGCAAAAACTGTCTATTTCAACTAAATTGGTGCATCCGTTACGAACTTTGTACTTTGCTATGGAATTCTACCAGGATTGAGTTTACATGCAAAAACTGTCTATTTCAACTAAATTGGTGCATCCGTTATGAACTTTGTACTTTGCTATGGAATTCTACCAGGATTGAGTTTACATGCAAAAACTGTCCATTTTAACTAAATTGGTGCATCCGTTACGAACTTTGTACTTTGCTATGGAATTCTACCAGGCATGAGTTTTCATGCAAAAACTGTCCATTTTAACTAAATTGGTGCATCCGTTACGAACTTTGTACTTTGCTATGGAATTCTACCAGGATTGAGTTTACATGCAAAAACTGTCTATTTCAACTAAATTGGTGCATCCGTTATGAACTTTGTACTTTGCTATGGAATTCTACCAGGATTGAGTTTACATGCAAAAACTGTCTATTTCAACTAAATTGGTGCATCCGTTACGAACTTTGTAATTTGCTATGGAATTCTACCAGGATTGAGTTTACATGCAAAAACTGTCTATTTCAACTAAATTGGTGCATCCGTTACGAACTTTGTACTTTGCTATGGAATTCTACCAGGATTGAGTTTACATGCAAAAACTGTCTATTTCAACTAAATTGGTGCATCCGTTATGAACTTTGTACTTTGCTATGGAATTCTACCAGGATTGAGTTTACATGCAAAAACTGTCCATTTTAACTAAATTGGTGCATCCGTTACGAACTTTGTACTTTGCTATGGAATTCTACCAGGCATGAGTTTTCATGCAAAAACTGTCCATTTTAACTAAATTGGTGCATCCGTTACGAACTTTGTACTTTGCTATGGAATTCTACCAGGATTGAGTTTACATGCAAAAACTGTCCATTTTAACTAAATTGGTGCATCCGTTACGAACTTTGTACTTTGCTATGGAATTCTACCAGGCATGAGTTTTCATGCAAAAACTGTCCATTTTAACTAAATTGGTGCATCCGTTACGAACTTTGTACTTTGCTATGGAATTCTACCAGGATTGAGTTTACATGCAAAAACTGTCTATTTCAACTAAATTGGTGCATCCGTTATGAACTTTGTACTTTGCTATGGAATTCTACCAGGATTGAGTTTACATGCAAAAACTGTCTATTTCAACTAAATTGGTGCATCCGTTATGAACTTTGTACTTTGCTATGGAATTCTACCAGGATTGAGTTTACATGCAAAAACTGTCTATTTCAACTAAATTGGTGCATCCGTTACGAACTTTGTACTTTGCTATGGAATTCTACCAGGATTGAGTTTACATGCAAAAACTGTCTATTTCAACTAAATTGGTGCATCCGTTATGAACTTTGTACTTTGCTATGGAATTCTACCAGGATTGAGTTTACATGCAAAAACTGTCTATTTCAACTAAATTGGTGCATCCGTTACGAACTTTGTACTTTGCTATGGAATTCTACCAGGATTGAGTTTACATGCAAAAACTGTCTATTGCAACTAAATTGGTGCATCCGTTATGAACTTTGTACTTTGCTATGGAATTCTACCAGGATTGAGTTTACATGCAAAAACTGTCTATTTCAACTAAATTGGTGCATCCGATACGAACTTTGTAATTTGCTATGGAATTCTACCAGGATTGAGTTTACATGCAAAAACTGTCTATTTCAACTAAATTGGTGCATCCGATACGAACTTTGTACTTTGCTATGGAATTCTACCAGGATTGAGTTTACACGCAAAAACTGTCTATTTCAACTAAATTGGTGCATCCGATACGAACTTTGTACTTTGCTATGGAATTCTACCAGGATTGAGTTTACATGCAAAAACTGTCTATTTCAACTAAATTGGTGCATCCGTTACGAACTTTGTACTTTGCTATGGAATTCTACCAGGATTGAGTTTACATGCAAAAACTGTCTATTTCAACTAAATTGGTGCATCCGATACGAACTTTGTACTTTGCTATGGAATTCTACCAGGATTGAGTTTACATGCAAAAACTGTCTATTTCAACTAAATTGGTGCATCCGTTATGAACTTTGTACTTTGCTATGGAATTCTACCAGGATTGAGTTTACATGCAAAAACTGTCTATTTCAACTAAATTGGTGCATCCGTTATGAACTTTGTACTTTGCTATGGAATTCTACCAGGATTGAGTTTACATGCAAAAACTGTCTATTTCAACTAAATTGGTGCATCCGTTACGAACTTTGTACTTTGCTATGGAATTCTACCAGGATTGAGTTTACATGCAAAAACTGTCTATTTCAACTAAATTGGTGCATCCGATACGAACTTTGTACTTTGCTATGGAATTCTACCAGGATTGAGTTTACATGCAAAAACTGTCTATTTCAACTAAATTGGTGCATCCGATACGAACTTTGTACTTTGCTATGGAATTCTACCAGGATTGAGTTTACATGCAAAAACTGTCTATTTCAACTAAATTGGTGCATCCGATACGAACTTTGTACTTTGCTATGGAATTCTACCAGGATTGAGTTTACATGCAAAAACTGTCTATTTCAACTAAATTGGTGCATCCGTTATGAACTTGGTACTTTGCTATGGAATTCTACCAGGATTGAGTTTACATGCAAAAACTGTCTATTTCAACTAAATTGGTGCATCCGATACGAACTTTGTACTTTGCTATGGAATTCTACCAGGATTGAGTTTACATGCAAAAACTGTCTATTTCAACTAAATTGGTGCATCCGATACGAACTTTGTACTTTGCTATGCAATTCTACCAGGATTGAGTTTACATGCAAAAACTGTCTATTTCAACTAAATTGGTGCATCCGTTATGAACTTTGTACTTTGCTATGGAATTCTACCAGGATTGAGTTTACATGCAAAAACTGTCTATTTCAACTAAATTGGTGCATCCGTTATGAACTTTGTACTTTGCTATGGAATTCTACCAGGATTGAGTTTACATGCAAAAACTGTCTATTTCAATTAAATTGGTGCATCCGTTACGAACTTTGTACTTTGCTATGGAATTCTACCAGGATTGAGTTTACATGCAAAAACTGTCTATTGCAACTAAATTGGTGCATCCGTTATGAACTTTGTACTTTGCTATGGAATTCTACCAGGATTGAGTTTACATGCAAAAACTGTCTATTTCAACTAAATTGGTGCATCCGTTATGAACTTTGTACTTTGCTATGGAATTCTACCAGGATTGAGTTTACATGCAAAAACTGTCTATTTCAACTAAATTGGTGCATCCGTTATGAACTTTGTACTTTGCTATGGAATTCTACCAGGATTGAGTTTACATGCAAAAACTGTCTATTTCAACTAAATTGGTGCATCCGTTATGAACTTTGTACTTTGCTATGGAATTCTACCAGGATTGAGTTTACATGCAAAAACTGTCTATTTCAACTAAATTGGTGCATCCGTTACGAACTTTGTACTTTGCTATGGAATTCTACCAGGATTGAGTTTACATGCAAAAACTGTCTATTTCAACTAAATTGGTGCATCCGTTATGAACTTTGTACTTTGCTATGGAATTCTACCAGGATTGAGTTTACATGCAAAAACTGTCTATTTCAATTAAATTGGTGCATCCGTTACGAACTTTGTACTTTGCTATGGAATTCTACCAGGATTGAGTTTACATGCAAAAACTGTCTATTTCAACTAAATTGGTGCATCCGATACGAACTTTGTAATTTGCTATGGAATTTTACCAGGATTGAGTTTACATGCAAAAACTGTCTATTTCAACTAAATTGGTGCATCCGTTATGAACTTTGTACTTTGCTATGCAATTCTACCAGGATTGAGTTTACATGCAAAAACTGTCTATTTCAACTAAATTGGTGCATCCGTTATGAACTTTGTACTTTGCTATGGAATTCTACCAGGATTGAGTTTACATGCAAAAACTGTCTATTTCAACTAAATTGGTGCATCCGTTATGAACTTTGTACTTTGCTATGGAATTCTACCAGGATTGAGTTTACATGCAAAAACTGTCTATTTCAACTAAATTGGTGCATCCGTTATGAACTTTGTACTTTGCTATGGAATTCTACCAGGATTGAGTTTACATGCAAAAACTGTCTATTTCAACTAAATTGGTGCATCCGTTATGAACTTTGTACTTTGCTATGGAATTCTACCAGGATTGAGTTTACATGCAAAAACTGTCTATTTCAACTAAATTGGTGCATCCGTTATGAACTTTGTACTTTGCTATGCAATTCTACCAGGATTGAGTTTACATGCAAAAACTGTCTATTTCAACTAAATTGGTGCATCCGTTATGAACTTTGTACTTTGCTATGGAATTCTACCAGGATTGAGTTTACATGCAAAAACTGTCTATTTCAACTAAATTGGTGCATCCGTTATGAACTTTGTACTTTGCTATGGAATTCTACCAGGATTGAGTTTACATGCAAAAACTGTCTATTTCAACTAAATTGGTGCATCCGTTATGAACTTTGTACTTTGCTATGGAATTCTACCAGGATTGAGTTTACATGCAAAAACTGTCTATTGCAACTAAATTGGTGCATCCGTTATGAACTTTGTACTTTGCTATGGAATTCTACCAGGATTGAGTTTACATGCAAAAACTGTCTATTTCAACTAAATTGGTGCATCCGATACGAACTTTGTACTTTGCTATGCAATTCTACCAGGATTGAGTTTACATGCAAAAACTGTCTATTTCAACTAAATTGGTGCATCCGTTATGAACTTTGTACTTTGCTATGGAATTCTACCAGGATTGAGTTTACATGCAAAAACTGTCTATTTCAACTAAATTGGTGCATCCGTTATGAACTTTGTACTTTGCTATGCAATTCTACCAGGATTGAGTTTACATGCAAAAACTGTCTATTTCAACTAAATTGGTGCATCCGTTATGAACTTTGTACTTTGCTATGGAATTCTACCAGGATTGAGTTTACATGCAAAAACTGTCTATTTCAACTAAATTGGTGCATCCGTTATGAACTTTGTACTTTGCTATGGAATTCTACCAGGATTGAGTTTACATGCAAAAACTGTCTATTTCAACTAAATTGGTGCATCCGTTATGAACTTTGTACTTTGCTATGGAATTCTACCAGGATTGAGTTTACATGCAAAAACTGTCTATTTCAATTAAATTGGTGCATCCGTTACGAACTTTGTACTTTGCTATGGAATTCTACCAGGATTGAGTTTACATGCAAAAACTGTCTATTGCAACTAAATTGGTGCATCCGTTATGAACTTTGTACTTTGCTATGGAATTCTACCAGGATTGAGTTTACATGCAAAAAACTGTCTATTTCAACTAAATTGGTGCATCCGATACGAACTTTGTACTTTGCTATGGAATTCTACCAGGATTGAGTTTACATGCAAAAAACTGTCTATTTCAACTAAATTGGTGCATCCGATACGAACTTTGTACTTTGCTATGGAATTCTACCAGGATTGAGTTTACATGCAAAAACTGTCTATTTCAACTAAATTGGTGCATCCGTTACGAACTTTGTACTTTGCTATGGAATTCTACCAGGATTGAGTTTACATGCAAAAACTGTCTATTTCAACTAAATTGGTGCATCCGTTATGAACTTTTGTACTTTGCTATGGAATTCTACCAGGATTGAGTTTACATGCAAAACTGTCTATTTCAACTAAATTGGTGCATCCGTTATGAACTTTGTACTTTGCTATGCAATTCTACCAGGATTGAGTTTACATGCAAAAACTGTCTATTTCAACTAAATTGGTGCATCCGATACGAACTTTGTACTTTGCTATGGAATTCTACCAGGATTGAGTTTACATGCAAAAACTGTCTATTTCAACTAAATTGGTGCATCCGTTATGAACTTTGTACTTTGCTATGGAATTCTACCAGGATTGAGTTTACATGCAAAAACTGTCTATTTCAACTAAATTGGTGCATCCGTTATGAACTTTGTACTTTGCTATGGAATTCTACCAGGATTGAGTTTACATGCAAAAACTGTCTATTGCAACTAAATTGGTGCATCCGTTATGAACTTTGTACTTTGCTATGGAATTCTACCAGGATTGAGTTTACATGCAAAAACTGTCTATTTCAACTAAATTGGTGCATCCGTTATGAACTTTGTACTTTGCTATGGAATTCTACCAGGATTGAGTTTACATGCAAAAACTGTCTATTTCAACTAAATTGGTGCATCCGTTATGAACTTTGTACTTTGCTATGGAATTCTACCAGGATTGAGTTTACATGCAAAAACTGTCTATTTCAATTAAATTGGTGCATCCGTTACGAACTTTGTACTTTGCTATGGAATTCTACCAGGATTGAGTTTACATGCAAAAACTGTCTATTTCAACTAAATTGGTGCATCCGTTATGAACTTTGTACTTTGCTATGGAATTCTACCAGGATTGAGTTTACATGCAAAAACTGTCTATTTCAATTAAATTGGTGCATCCGTTACGAACTTTGTACTTTGCTATGGAATTCTACCAGGATTGAGTTTACATGCAAAAACTGTCTATTTCAACTAAATTGGTGCATCCGTTATGAACTTTGTACTTTGCTATGGAATTCTACCAGGATTGAGTTTACATGCAAAAACTGTCTATTTCAACTAAATTGGTGCATCCGATACGAACTTTGTACTTTGCTATGCAATTCTACCAGGATTGAGTTTACATGCAAAAACTGTCTATTTCAACTAAATTGGTGCATCCGTTATGAACTTTGTACTTTGCTATGGAATTCTACCAGGATTGAGTTTACATGCAAAAACTGTCTATTTCAACTAAATTGGTGCATCCGTTATGAACTTTGTACTTTGCTATGCAATTCTACCAGGATTGAGTTTACATGCAAAAACTGTCTATTTCAACTAAATTGGTGCATCCGTTATGAACTTTGTACTTTGCTATGGAATTCTACCAGGATTGAGTTTACATGCAAAAACTGTCTATTTCAACTAAATTGGTGCATCCGTTATGAACTTTGTACTTTGCTATGGAATTCTACCAGGATTGAGTTTACATGCAAAAACTGTCTATTTCAACTAAATTGGTGCATCCGTTATGAACTTTGTACTTTGCTATGGAATTCTACCAGGATTGAGTTTACATGCAAAAACTGTCTATTTCAATTAAATTGGTGCATCCGTTACGAACTTTGTACTTTGCTATGGAATTCTACCAGGATTGAGTTTACATGCAAAAACTGTCTATTGCAACTAAATTGGTGCATCCGTTATGAACTTTGTACTTTGCTATGGAATTCTACCAGGATTGAGTTTACATGCAAAAACTATCTATTTCAACTAAATTGGTGCATCCGATACGAACTTTGTACTTTGCTATGGAATTCTACCAGGATTGAGTTTACATGCAAAAACTGTCTATTTCAACTAAATTGGTGCATCCGATACGAACTTTGTACTTTGCTATGGAATTCTACCAGGATTGAGTTTACATGCAAAAACTGTCTATTTCAACTAAATTGGTGCATCCGTTACGAACTTTGTACTTTGCTATGGAATTCTACCAGGATTGAGTTTACATGCAAAAACTGTCTATTTCAACTAAATTGGTGCATCCGTTATGAACTTTGTACTTTGCTATGGAATTCTACCAGGATTGAGTTTACATGCAAAACTGTCTATTTCAACTAAATTGGTGCATCCGTTATGAACTTTGTACTTTGCTATGCAATTCTACCAGGATTGAGTTTACATGCAAAAACTGTCTATTTCAACTAAATTGGTGCATCCGATACGAACTTTGTACTTTGCTATGGAATTCTACCAGGATTGAGTTTACATGCAAAAACTGTCTATTTCAACTAAATTGGTGCATCCGTTATGAACTTTGTACTTTGCTATGGAATTCTACCAGGATTGAGTTTACATGCAAAAACTGTCTATTTCAACTAAATTGGTGCATCCGTTATGAACTTTGTACTTTGCTATGGAATTCTACCAGGATTGAGTTTACATGCAAAAACTGTCTATTGCAACTAAATTGGTGCATCCGTTATGAACTTTGTACTTTGCTATGGAATTCTACCAGGATTGAGTTTACATGCAAAAACTGTCTATTTCAACTAAATTGGTGCATCCGTTATGAACTTTGTACTTTGCTATGGAATTCTACCAGGATTGAGTTTACATGCAAAAACTGTCTATTTCAACTAAATTGGTGCATCCGTTATGAACTTTGTACTTTGCTATGGAATTCTACCAGGATTGAGTTTACATGCAAAAACTGTCTATTTCAATTAAATTGGTGCATCCGTTACGAACTTTGTACTTTGCTATGGAATTCTACCAGGATTGAGTTTACATGCAAAAACTGTCTATTTCAACTAAATTGGTGCATCCGTTATGAACTTTGTACTTTGCTATGGAATTCTACCAGGATTGAGTTTACATGCAAAAACTGTCTATTTCAATTAAATTGGTGCATCCGTTACGAACTTTGTACTTTGCTATGGAATTCTACCAGGATTGAGTTTACATGCAAAAACTGTCTATTTCAACTAAATTGGTGCATCCGTTATGAACTTTGTACTTTGCTATGGAATTCTACCAGGATTGAGTTTACATGCAAAAACTGTCTATTTCAACTAAATTGGTGCATCCGTTATGAACTTTGTACTTTGCTATGGAATTCTACCAGGATTGAGTTTACATGCAAAAACTGTCTATTTCAACTAAATTGGTGCATCCGTTATGAACTTTGTACTTTGCTATGGAATTCTACCAGGATTGAGTTTACATGCAAAAACTGTCTATTTCAACTAAATTGGTGCATCCGTTATGAACTTTGTACTTTGCTATGGAATTCTACCAGGATTGAGTTTACATGCAAAAACTGTCTATTTCAATTAAATTGGTGCATCCGTTACGAACTTTGTACTTTGCTATGGAATTCTACCAGGATTGAGTTTACATGCAAAAACTGTCTATTGCAACTAAATTGGTGCATCCGTTATGAACTTTGTACTTTGCTATGGAATTCTACCAGGATTGAGTTTACATGCAAAAACTGTCTATTTCAACTAAATTGGTGCATCCGATACGAACTTTGTACTTTGCTATGGAATTCTACCAGGATTGAGTTTACATGCAAAAACTGTCTATTTCAACTAAATTGGTGCATCCGATACGAACTTTATACTTTGCTATGGAATTCTACCAGGATTGAGTTTACATGCAAAAACTGTCTATTTCAACTAAATTGGTGCATCCGTTACGAACTTTGTACTTTGCTATGGAATTCTACCAGGATTGAGTTTACATGCAAAAACTGTCTATTTCAACTAAATTCGTGCATCCGTTATGAACTTTGTACTTTGCTATGGAATTCTACCAGGATTGAGTTTACATGCAAAAACTGTCTATTTCAACTAAATTGGTGCATCCGTTATGAACTTTGTACTTTGCTATGGAATTCTACCAGGATTGAGTTTACATGCAAAAACTGTCTATTTCAACTAAATTGGTGCATCCGTTATGAACTTTGTACTTTGCTATGGAATTCTACCAGGATTGAGTTTACATGCAAAAACTGTCTATTTCAACTAAATTGGTGCATCCGTTATGAACTTTGTACTTTGCTATGGAATTCTACCAGGATTGAGTTTACATGCAAAAACTGTCTATTTCAACTAAATTGGTGCATCCGTTATGAACTTTGTACTTTGCTATGGAATTCTACCAGGATTGAGTTTACATGCAAAAACTGTCTATTTCAACTAAATTGGTGCATCCGTTACGAACTTTGTACTTTGCTATGGAATTCTACCAGGATTGAGTTTACATGCAAAAACTGTCTATTTCAACTAAATTGGTGCATCCGTTATGAACTTTGTACTTTGCTATGGAATTCTACCAGGATTGAGTTTACATGCAAAAACTGTCTATTTCAACTAAATTGGTGCATCCGTTATGAACTTTGTACTTTGCTATGGAATTCTACCAGGATTGAGTTTACATGCAAAAACTGTCTATTTCAACTAAATTGGTGCATCCGTTACGAACTTTGTAATTTGCTATGGAATTCTACCAGGATTGAGTTTACATGCAAAAACTGTCTATTTCAACTAAATTGGTGCATCCGATACGAACTTTGTACTTTGCTATGGAATTCTACCAGGATTGAGTTTACATGCAAAAACTGTCTATTTCAACTAAATTGGTGCATCCGATACGAACTTTGTACATTGCTATGGAATTCTACCAGGATTGAGTTTACATGCAAAAACTGTCTATTTCAACTAAATTGGTGCATCCGTTACGAACTTTGTACTTTGCTATGGAATTCTACCAGGATTGAGTTTACATGCAAAAACTGTCTATTGCAACTAAATTGGTGCATCCGTTATGAACTTTGTACTTTGCTATGGAATTCTACCAGGATTGAGTTTACATGCAAAAACTGTCTATTTCAACTAAATTGGTGCATCCGTTATGAACTTTGTACTTTGCTATGGAATTCTACCAGGATTGAGTTTACATGCAAAAACTGTCTATTTCAACTAAATTGGTGCATCCGTTACGAACTTTGTACTTTGCTATGGAATTCTACCAGGATTGAGTTTACATGCAAAAACTGTCTATTTCAACTAAATTGGTGCATCCGTTATGAACTTTGTACTTTGCTATGGAATTCTACCAGGATTGAGTTTACATGCAAAAACTGTCTATTTCAACTAAATTGGTGCATCCGATACGAACTTTGTACTTTGCTATGGAATTCTACCAGGATTGAGTTTACACGCAAAAACTGTCTATTTCAACTAAATTGGTGCATCCGATACGAACTTTGTACTTTGCTATGGAATTCTACCAGGATTGAGTTTACATGCAAAAACTGTCTATTTCAACTAAATTGGTGCATCCGTTACGAACTTTGTACTTTGCTATGGAATTCTACCAGGATTGAGTTTACATGCAAAAACTGTCTATTTCAACTAAATTGGTGCATCCGATACGAACTTTGTACTTCGCTATGGAATTCTACCAGGATTGAGTTTACATGCAAAAACTGTCTATTTCAACTAAATTGGTGCATCCGTTACGAACTTTGTACTTTGCTATGGAATTCTACCAGGATTGAGTTTACATGCAAAAACTGTCTATTTCAACTAAATTCGTGCATCCGTTATGAACTTTGTACTTTGCTATGGAATTCTACCAGGATTGAGTTTACATGCAAAAACTGTCTATTTCAACTAAATTGGTGCATCCGTTACGAACTTTGTACTTTGCTATGGAATTCTACCAGGATTGAGTTTACATGCAAAAACTGTCTATTTCAACTAAATTGGTGCATCCGTTATGAACTTTGTACTTTGCTATGGAATTCTACCAGGATTGAGTTTACATGCAAAAACTGTCTATTTCAACTAAATTGGTGCATCCGATACGAACTTTGTACTTTGCTATGGAATTCTACCAGGATTGAGTTTACATGCAAAAACTGTCTATTTCAACTAAATTGGTGCATCCGTTACGAACTTTGTACTTTGCTATGGAATTCTACCAGGATTGAGTTTACATGCAAAAACTGTCTATTTCAAGTAAATTGGTGCATCCGTTACGAACTTTGTACTTTGCTATGGAATTCTACCAGGATTGAGTTTACATGCAAAAACTGTCTATTTCAACTAAATTGGTGCATCCGATACGAACTTTGTACTTTGCTATGGAATTCTACCAGGATTGAGTTTACATGCAAAAACTGTCTATTTCAACTAAATTGGTGCATCCGATACGAACTTTGTACTTTGCTATGGAATTCTACCAGGATTGAGTTTACATGCAAAAACTGTCTATTTCAACTAAATTGGTGCATCCGTTATGAACTTTGTACATTGCTATGGAATTCTACCAGGATTGAGTTTACATGCAAAAACTGTCTATTTCAACTAAATTGGTGCATCCGATACGAACTTTGTACTTTGCTATGGAATTCTACCAGGATTGAGTTTACATGCAAAAACTGTCTATTTCAACTAAATTGGTGCATCCGATACGAACTTTGTACTTTGCTATGGAATTCTACCAGGATTGAGTTTACATGCAAAAACTGTCTATTTCAACTAAATTGGTGCATCCGATACGAACTTTGTACTTTGCTATGGAATTCTACCAGGATTGAGTTTACATGCAAAAACTGTCTATTTCAACTAAATTGGTGCATCCGTTATGAACTTTGTACTTTGCTATGGAATTCTACCAGGATTGAGTTTACATGCAAAAACTGTCTATTTCAACTAAATTGGTGCATCCGTTATGAACTTTGTACTTTGCTATGGAATTCTACCAGGATTGAGTTTACATGCAAAAACTGTCTATTTCAACTAAATTGGTGCATCCGATACGAACTTTGTACTTTGCTATGGAATTCTACCAGGATTGAGTTTACATGCAAAAACTGTCTATTTCAACTAAATTGGTGCATCCGTTATGAACTTTGTACTTTGCTATGGAATTCTACCAGGATTGAGTTTACATGCAAAAACTGTCTATTTCAACTAAATTGGTGCATCCGTTATGAACTTTGTACTTTGCTATGGAATTCTACCAGGATTGAGTTTACATGCAAAAACTGTCTATTTCAACTAAATTGGTGCATCCGATACGAACTTTGTACTTTGCTATGGAATTCTACCAGGATTGAGTTTACATGCAAAAACTGTCTATTTCAACTAAATTGGTGCATCCGTTACGAACTTTGTACTTTGCTATGGAATTCTACCAGGATTGAGTTTACATGCAAAAACTGTCTATTTCAAGTAAATTGGTGCATCCGTTACGAACTTTGTACTTTGCTATGGAATTCTACCAGGATTGAGTTTACATGCAAAAACTGTCTATTTCAACTAAATTGGTGCATCCGATACGAACTTTGTACTTTGCTATGGAATTCTACCAGGATTGAGTTTACATGCAAAAACTGTCTATTTCAACTAAATTGGTGCATCCGATACGAACTTTGTACTTTGCTATGGAATTCTACCAGGATTGAGTTTACATGCAAAAACTGTCTATTTCAACTAAATTGGTGCATCCGTTATGAACTTTGTACTTTGCTATGGAATTCTACCAGGATTGAGTTTACATGCAAAAACTGTCTATTTCAACTAAATTGGTGCATCCGTTATGAACTTTGTACTTTGCTATGGAATTCTACCAGGATTGAGTTTACATGCAAAAACTGTCTATTTCAAGTAAATTGGTGCATCCGTTACGAACTTTGTACTTTGCTATGGAATTCTACCAGGATTGAGTTTACATGCAAAAACTGTCTATTTCAACTAAATTGGTGCATCCGATACGAACTTTGTACTTTGCTATGGAATTCTACCAGGATTGAGTTTACATGCAAAAACTGTCTATTTCAACTAAATTGGTGCATCCGATACGAACTTTGTACTTTGCTATGGAATTCTACCAGGATTGAGTTTACATGCAAAAACTGTCTATTTCAACTAAATTGGTGCATCCGTTACGAACTTTGTAATTTGCTATGGAATTCTACCAGGATTGAGTTTACATGCAAAAACTGTCTATTTCAACTAAATTGGTGCATCCGATACGAACTTTGTACTTTGCTATGGAATTCTACCAGGATTGAGTTTACATGCAAAAACTGTCTATTTCAACTAAATTGGTGCATCCGATACGAACTTTGTACTTTGCTATGGAATTCTACCAGGATTGAGTTTACATGCAAAAACTGTCTATTTCAACTAAATTGGTGCATCCGTTATGAACTTTGTACATTGCTATGGAATTCTACCAGGATTGAGTTTACATGCAAAAACTGTCTATTTCAACTAAATTGGTGCATCCGATACGAACTTTGTACTTTGCTATGGAATTCTACCAGGATTGAGTTTACATGCAAAAACTGTCTATTTCAACTAAATTGGTGCATCCGATACGAACTTTGTACTTTGCTATGGAATTCTACCAGGATTGAGTTTACATGCAAAAACTGTCTATTTCAACTAAATTGGTGCATCCGATACGAACTTTGTACTTTGCTATGGAATTCTACCAGGATTGAGTTTACATGCAAAAACTGTCTATTTCAACTAAATTGGTGCATCCGATACGAACTTTGTACTTTGCTATGGAATTCTACCAGGATTGAGTTTACATGCAAAAACTGTCTATTTCAACTAAATTGGTGCATCCGTTATGAACTTTGTACTTTGCTATGGAATTCTACCAGGATTGAGTTTACATGCAAAAACTGTCTATTTCAACTAAATTGGTGCATCCGATACGAACTTTGTACTTTGCTATGGAATTCTACCAGGATTGAGTTTACATGCAAAAACTGTCTATTTCAACTAAATTGGTGCATCCGTTATGAACTTTGTACTTTGCTATGGAATTCTACCAGGATTGAGTTTACATGCAAAAACTGTCTATTTCAACTAAATTGGTGCATCCGTTATGAACTTTGTACTTTGCTATGGAATTCTACCAGGATTGAGTTTACATGCAAAAACTGTCTATTTCAACTAAATTGGTGCATCCGATACGAACTTTGTACTTTGCTATGGAATTCTACCAGGATTGAGTTTACATGCAAAAACTGTCTATTTCAACTAAATTGGTGCATCCGTTACGAACTTTGTACTTTGCTATGGAATTCTACCAGGATTGAGTTTACATGCAAAAACTGTCTATTTCAAGTAAATTGGTGCATCCGTTACGAACTTTGTACTTTGCTATGGAATTCTACCAGGATTGAGTTTACATGCAAAAACTGTCTATTTCAACTAAATTGGTGCATCCGATACGAACTTTGTACTTTGCTATGGAATTCTACCAGGATTGAGTTTACATGCAAAAACTGTCTATTTCAACTAAATTGGTGCATCCGATACGAACTTTGTACTTTGCTATGGAATTCTACCAGGATTGAGTTTACATGCAAAAACTGTCTATTTCAACTAAATTGGTGCATCCGTTATGAACTTTGTACTTTGCTATGGAATTCTACCAGGATTGAGTTTACATGCAAAAACTGTCTATTTCAACTAAATTGGTGCATCCGTTATGAACTTTGTACTTTGCTATGGAATTCTACCAGGATTGAGTTTACATGCAAAAACTGTCTATTTCAACTAAATTGGTGCATCCGATACGAACTTTGTACTTTGCTATGGAATTCTACCAGGATTGAGTTTACATGCAAAAACTGTCTATTTCAACTAAATTGGTGCATCCGATACGAACTTTGTACTTTGCTATGGAATTCTACCAGGATTGAGTTTACATGCAAAAACTGTCTATTTCAAGTAAATTGGTGCATCCGTTACGAACTTTGTACTTTGCTATGGAATTCTACCAGGATTGAGTTTACATGCAAAAACTGTCTATTTCAACTAAATTGGTGCATCCGTTACGAACTTTGTACTTTGCTATGGAATTCTACCAGGATTGAGTTTACATGCAAAAACTGTCTATTTCAACTAAATTGGTGCATCCGATACGAACTTTGTACTTTGCTATGGAATTCTACCAGGATTGAGTTTACATGCAAAAACTGTCTATTTCAACTAAATTGGTGCATCCGTTACGAACTTTGTACTTTGCTATGGAATTCTACCAGGATTGAGTTTACATGCAAAAACTGTCTATTTCAACTAAATTGGTGCATCCGATACGAACTTTGTACTTTGCTATGGAATTCTACCAGGATTGAGTTTACATGCAAAAACTGTCTATTTCAACTAAATTGGTGCATCCGATACGAACTTTGTACTTTGCTATGGAATTCTACCAGGATTGAGTTTACATGCAAAAACTGTCTATTTCAACTAAATTGGTGCATCCGATACGAACTTTGTACTTTGCTATGGAATTCTACCAGGATTGAGTTTACATGCAAAAACTGTCTATTTCAACTAAATTGGTGCATCCGATACGAACTTTGTACTTTGCTATGGAATTCTACCAGGAGTGTGTTACCATGCAAAAACTGTCTATTTCAGCTAATTTTGTCCATCCGATACGAACTTTGTATTTTGCTATGTAGTTCTACCAGGAATGTGTTACCATGCAAAACCTGTCTATTTCAACTAATTTCGTCCATCCGATACGAACTTTGTACTTTGATATGTAGTTCTACCAGGAATGTGTTACCATGCAAAAACTGTCTATTTCAACTAATTTCGTCCATCCGATACGAACTTTGTATTTTGCTATGTAGTTCTACCAGGAATGTGTTACCATGCAAAAACTGTCTATTTCAACTAATTTCGTCCATCCGATACGAACTTTGTACTTTGCTATGTAGTTCTACCAGGAGTGTGTTACCATGCATAACCTGTCTATTTCAACTAAATTGGTGCATCCGTTACGAACTTTGTACTTTGCTATGGAATTCTACCAGGATTGAGTTTACATGCAAAAACTGTCTATTTCAACTAAATTGGTGCATCCGTTACGAACTTTGTACTTTGCTATGGAATTCTACCAGGATTGAGTTTACATGCAAAAACTGTCTATTTCAACTAAATTGGTGCATCCGATACGAACTTTGTACTTTGCTATGGAATTCTACCAGGATTGAGTTTACATGCAAAAACTGTCTATTTCAACTAAATTGGTGCATCCGTTACGAACTTTGTACATTGCTATGGAATTCTACCAGGATTGAGTTTACATGCAAAAACTGTCTATTTCAACTAAATTGGTGCATCCGATACGAACTTTGTACTTTGCTATGGAATTCTACCAGGATTGAGTTTACATGCAAAAACTGTCTATTTCAACTAAATTGGTGCATCCGATACGAACTTTGTACTTTGCTATGGAATTCTACCAGGATTGAGTTTACATGCAAAAACTGTCTATTTCAAGTAAATTGGTGCATCCGTTACGAACTTTGTACTTTGCTATGGAATTCTACCAGGATTGAGTTTACATGCAAAAACTGTCTATTTCAACTAAATTGGTGCATCCGTTACGAACTTTGTACTTTGCTATGGAATTCTACCAGGATTGAGTTTACATGCAAAAACTGTCTATTTCAACTAAATTGGTGCATCCGATACGAACTTTGTACTTTGCTATGGAATTCTACCAGGATTGAGTTTACATGCAAAAACTGTCTATTTCAACTAAATTGGTGCATCCGTTATGAACTTTGTACTTTGCTATGGAATTCTGCCAGGATTGAGTTTACATGCAAAAACTGTCTATTTCAACTAAATTGGTGCATCCGTTACGAACTTTGTACTTTGCTATGTAGTTCTACCAGGATTGAGTTTACATGCAAAAACTGTCTATTTCAAGTAAATTGGTGCATCCGTTACGAACTTTGTACTTTGCTATGGAATTCTACCAGGATTGAGTTTACATGCAAAAACTGTCTATTTCAACTAAATTGGTGCATCCGTTATGAACTTTGTACTTTGCTATGGAATTCTACCAGGATTGAGTTTACATGCAAAAACTGTCTATTTCAACTAAATTGGTGCATCCGATACGAACTTTGTACTTTGCTATGGAATTCTACCAGGATTGAGTTTACATGCAAAAACTGTCTATTTCAAGTAAATTGGTGCATCCGTTACGAACTTTGTACTTTGCTATGGAATTCTACCAGGATTGAGTTTACATGCAAAAACTGTCTATTTCAACTAAATTGGTGCATCCGTTACGAACTTTGTACTTTGCTATGAAGTTCCACCAGGATTGAGTTTACATGCAAAAACTGTCTATTTCAAGTAAATTGGTGCATCCGTTACGAACTTTGTACTTTGCTATGGAATTCTACCAGGATTGAGTTTACATGCAAAAACTGTCTATTTCAACTAAATTGGTGCATCCGTTACGAACTTTGTACTTTGCTATGGAATTCTACCAGGATTGAGTTTACATGCAAAAACTGTCTATTTCAACTAAATTGGTGCATCCGTTATGAACTTTGTACTTTGCTATGGAATTCTGCCAGGATTGAGTTTACATGCAAAAACTGTCTATTTCAACTAAATTGGTGCATCCGTTACGAACTTTGTACTTTGCTATGTAGTTCTACCAGGAGTGTGTTACCATGCATAACCTGTCTATTTCAACTAAATTGGTGCATCCGTTACGAACTTTGTACTTTGCTATGGAATTCTACCAGGATTGAGTTTACATGCAAAAACTGTCTATTTCAACTAATTTCGTCCATCCGATACGAACTTTGTACTTTGCTATGTAGTTCTACCAGGAGTGTGTTACCATGCATAACCTGTCTATTTCAACTAAATTGGTGCATCCGTTACGAACTTTGTACTTTGCTATGGAATTCTACCAGGATTGAGTTTACATGCAAAAACTGTCTATTTCAACTAAATTGGTGCATCCGTTACGAACTTTGTACTTTGCTATGGAATTCTACCAGGATTGAGTTTACATGCAAAAACTGTCTATTTCAACTAAATTGGTGCATCCGATACGAACTTTGTACTTTGCTATGGAATTCTACCAGGATTGAGTTTACATGCAAAAACTGTCTATTTCAACTAAATTGGTGCATCCGATACGAACTTTGTACTTTGCTATGGAATTCTACCAGGATTGAGTTTACATGCAAAAACTGTCTATTTCAACTAAATTGGTGCATCCGATACGAACTTTGTACTTTGCTATGGAATTCTACCAGGATTGAGTTTACATGCAAAAACTGTCTATTTCAACTAAATTGGTGCATCCGATACGAACTTTGTACTTTGCTATGGAATTCTACCAGGATTGAGTTTACATGCAAAAACTGTCTATTTCAACTAAATTGGTGCATCCGATACGAACTTTGTACTTTGCTATGGAATTCTACCAGGATTGAGTTTACATGCAAAAACTGTCTATTTCAACTAAATTGGTGCATCCGTTACGAACTTTGTACTTTGCTATGGAATTCTACCAGGATTGAGTTTACATGCAAAAACTGTCTATTTCAACTAAATTGGTGCATCCGTTACGAACTTTGTACTTTGCTATGGAATTCTACCAGGATTGAGTTTACATGCAAAAACTGTCTATTTCAACTAAATTGGTGCATCCGATACGAACTTTGTACTTTGCTATGGAATTCTACCAGGATTGAGTTTACATGCAAAAACTGTCTATTTCAACTAAATTGGTGCATCCGATACGAACTTTGTACTTTGCTATGGAATTCTACCAGGATTGAGTTTACATGCAAAAACTGTCTATTTCAACTAAATTGGTGCATCCGTTACGAACTTTGTACTTTGCTATGGAATTCTACCAGGATTGAGTTTACATGCAAAAACTGTCTATTTCAACTAAATTGGTGCATCCGATACGAACTTTGTACTTTGCTATGGAATTCTACCAGGATTGAGTTTACATGCAAAAACTGTCTATTTCAACTAAATTGGTGCATCCGATACGAACTTTGTACTTTGCTATGGAATTCTACCAGGATTGAGTTTACATGCAAAAACTGTCTATTTCAACTAAATTGGTGCATCCGATACGAACTTTGTACTTTGCTATGGAATTCTACCAGGATTGAGTTTACATGCAAAAACTGTCTATTTCAACTAAATTGGTGCATCCGATACGAACTTTGTACTTTGCTATGGAATTCTACCAGGATTGAGTTTACATGCAAAAACTGTCTATTTCAACTAAATTGGTGCATCCGATACGAACTTTGTACTTTGCTATGGAATTCTACCAGGATTGAGTTTACATGCAAAAACTGTCTATTTCAACTAAATTGGTGCATCCGTTACGAACTTTGTACTTTGCTATGGAATTCTACCAGGATTGAGTTTACATGCAAAAACTGTCTATTTCAACTAAATTGGTGCATCCGTTACGAACTTTGTACTTTGCTATGGAATTCTACCAGGATTGAGTTTACATGCAAAAACTGTCTATTTCAACTAAATTGGTGCATCCGATACGAACTTTGTACTTTGCTATGGAATTCTACCAGGATTGAGTTTACATGCAAAAACTGTCTATTTCAACTAAATTGGTGCATCCGATACGAACTTTGTACTTTGCTATGGAATTCTACCAGGATTGAGTTTACATGCAAAAACTGTCTATTTCAACTAAATTGGTGCATCCGATACGAACTTTGTACTTTGCTATGGAATTCTACCAGGATTGAGTTTACATGCAAAAACTGTCTATTTCAACTAAATTGGTGCATCCGTTACGAACTTTGTACTTTGCTATGGAATTCTACCAGGATTGAGTTTACATGCAAAAACTGTCTATTTCAACTAAATTGGTGCATCCGATACGAACTTTGTACTTTGCTATGGAATTCTACCAGGATTGAGTTTACATGCAAAAACTGTCTATTTCAACTAAATTGGTGCATCCGATACGAACTTTGTACTTTGCTATGGAATTCTACCAGGATTGAGTTTACATGCAAAAACTGTCTATTTCAACTAAATTGGTGCATCCGATACGAACTTTGTACTTTGCTATGGAATTCTACCAGGATTGAGTTTACATGCAAAAACTGTCTATTTCAACTAAATTGGTGCATCCGTTACGAACTTTGTACTTTGCTATGGAATTCTACCAGGATTGAGTTTACATGCAAAAACTGTCTATTTCAACTAAATTGGTGCATCCGATACGAACTTTGTACTTTGCTATGGAATTCTACCAGGATTGAGTTTACATGCAAAAACTGTCTATTTCAACTAAATTGGTGCATCCGATACGAACTTTGTACTTTGCTATGGAATTCTACCAGGATTGAGTTTACATGCAAAAACTGTCTATTTCAACTAAATTGGTGCATCCGTTATGAACTTGGTACTTTGCTATGGAATTCTACCAGGATTGAGTTTACATGCAAAAACTGTCTATTTCAACTAAATTGGTGCATCCGATACGAACTTTGTACTTTGCTATGGAATTCTACCAGGATTGAGTTTACATGCAAAAACTGTCTATTTCAACTAAATTGGTGCATCCGATACGAACTTTGTACTTTGCTATGGAATTCTACCAGGAGTGTGTTACCATGCAAAAACTGTCTATTTCAGCTAATTTTGTCCATCCGATACGAACTTTGTATTTTGCTATGTAGTTCTACCAGGAATGTGTTACCATGCAAAAACTGTCTATTTCAACTAATTTCGTCCATCCGATACGAACTTTGTACTTTGATATGTAGTTCTACCAGGAATGTGTTACCATGCAAAAACTGTCTATTTCAACTAATTTCGTCCATCCGATACGAACTTTGTATTTTGCTATGTAGTTCTACCAGGAATGTGTTACCATGCAAAAACTGTCTATTTCAGCTAATTTTGTCCATCCGATACGAACTTTGTATTTTGCTATGTAGTTCTACCAGGAATGTGTTACCATGCAAAAACTGTCTATTTCAACTAATTTCGTCCATCCGATACGAACTTTGTACTTTGATATGTAGTTCTACCAGGAGTGTGTTACCATGCATAACCTGTCTATTTCAACTAAATTGGTGCATCCGTTACGAACTTTGTACTTTGCTATGGAATTCTACCAGGATTGAGTTTACATGCAAAAACTGTCTATTTCAACTAAATTGGTGCATCCGTTACGAACTTTGTACTTTGCTATGGAATTCTACCAGGATTGAGTTTACATGCAAAAACTGTCTATTTCAACTAAATTGGTGCATCCGTTATGAACTTTGTACTTTGCTATGGAATTCTACCAGGATTGAGTTTACATGCAAAAACTGTCTATTTCAACTAAATTGGTGCATCCGATACGAACTTTGTACTTTGCTATGGAATTCTACCAGGATTGAGTTTACATGCAAAAACTGTCTATTTCAACTAAATTGGTGCATCCGTTACGAACTTTGTACTTTGCTATGGAATTCTACCAGGATTGAGTTTACATGCAAAAACTGTCTATTTCAACTAAATTGGTGCATCCGTTATGAACTTTGTACTTTGCTATTGAATTCTACCAGGATTGAGTTTACATGCAAAAACTGTCTATTTCAACTAAATTGGTGCATCCGTTATGAACTTTGTACTTTGCTATGGAATTCTACCAGGATTGAGTTTACATGCAAAAACTGTCTATTTCAACTAAATTGGTGCATCCGTTACGAACTTTGTACTTTGCTATGGAATTCTACCAGGATTGAGTTTACATGCAAAAACTGTCTATTTCAACTAAATTGGTGCATCCGTTACGAACTTTGTACTTTGCTATGGAATTCTACCAGGATTGAGTTTACATGCAAAAACTGTCTATTTCAACTAAATTGGTGCATCCGATACGAACTTTGTACTTTGCTATGGAATTCTACCAGGATTGAGTTTACATGCAAAAACTGTCTATTTCAACTAAATTGGTGCATCCGTTACGAACTTTGTACTTTGCTATGGAATTCTACCAGGATTGAGTTTACATGCAAAAACTGTCTATTTCAACTAAATTGGTGCATCCGTTATGAACTTTGTACTTTGCTATTGAATTCTACCAGGATTGAGTTTACATGCAAAAACTGTCTATTTCAACTAAATTGGTGCATCCGTTATGAACTTTGTACTTTGCTATGGAATTCTACCAGGATTGAGTTTACATGCAAAAACTGTCTATTTCAACTAAATTGGTGCATCCGTTACGAACTTTGTACTTTGCTATGGAATTCTACCAGGATTGAGTTTACATGCAAAAACTGTCTATTTCAACTAAATTGGTGCATCCGTTACGAACTTTGTACTTTGCTATTGAATTCTACCAGGATTGAGTTTACATGCAAAAACTGTCTATTTCAACTAAATTGGTGCATCCGTTATGAACTTTGTACTTTGCTATGGAATTCTACCAGGATTGAGTTTACATGCAAAAACTGTCTATTTCAACTAAATTGGTGCATCCGTTACGAACTTTGTACTTTGCTATGGAATTCTACCAGGATTGAGTTTACATGCAAAAACTGTCTATTTCAACTAAATTGGTGCATCCGATACGAACTTTGTACTTTGCTATGGAATTCTACCAGGATTGAGTTTACATGCAAAAACTGTCTATTTCAACTAAATTGGTGCATCCGTTACGAACTTTGTACTTTGCTATGGAATTCTACCAGGATTGAGTTTACATGCAAAAACTGTCTATTTCAACTAAATTGGTGCATCCGATACGAACTTTGTACTTTGCTATGGAATTCTACCAGGATTGAGTTTACATGCAAAAACTGTCTATTTCAACTAAATTGGTGCATCCGATACGAACTTTGTACTTTGCTATGGAATTCTACCAGGATTGAGTTTACATGCAAAAACTGTCTATTTCAACTAAATTGGTGCATCCGTTATGAACTTGGTACTTTGCTATGGAATTCTACCAGGATTGAGTTTACATGCAAAAACTGTCTATTTCAACTAAATTGGTGCATCCGATACGAACTTTGTACTTTGCTATGGAATTCTACCAGGATTGAGTTTACATGCAAAAACTGTCTATTTCAACTAAATTGGTGCATCCGATACGAACTTTGTACTTTGCTATGGAATTCTACCAGGAGTGTGTTACCATGCAAAAACTGTCTATTTCAGCTAATTTTGTCCATCCGATACGAACTTTGTATTTTGCTATGTAGTTCTACCAGGAATGTGTTACCATGCAAAAACTGTCTATTTCAACTAATTTCGTCCATCCGATACGAACTTTGTACTTTGATATGTAGTTCTACCAGGAATGTGTTACCATGCAAAAACTGTCTATTTCAACTAATTTCGTCCATCCGATACGAACTTTGTATTTTGCTATGTAGTTCTACCAGGAATGTGTTACCATGCAAAAACTGTCTATTTCAGCTAATTTTGTCCATCCGATACGAACTTTGTATTTTGCTATGTAGTTCTACCAGGAATGTGTTACCATGCAAAAACTGTCTATTTCAACTAATTTCGTCCATCCGATACGAACTTTGTACTTTGATATGTAGTTCTACCAGGAGTGTGTTACCATGCATAACCTGTCTATTTCAACTAAATTGGTGCATCCGTTACGAACTTTGTACTTTGCTATGGAATTCTACCAGGATTGAGTTTACATGCAAAAACTGTCTATTTCAACTAAATTGGTGCATCCGTTACGAACTTTGTACTTTGCTATGGAATTCTACCAGGATTGAGTTTACATGCAAAAACTGTCTATTTCAACTAAATTGGTGCATCCGTTACGAACTTTGTACTTTGCTATGGAATTCTACCAGGATTGAGTTTACATGCAAAAACTGTCTATTTCAACTAAATTGGTGCATCCGTTACGAACTTTGTACTTTGCTATGGAATTCTACCAGGATTGAGTTTACATGCAAAAACTGTCTATTTCAACTAAATTGGTGCATCCGTTACGAACTTTGTACTTTGCTATTGAATTCTACCAGGATTGAGTTTACATGCAAAAACTGTCTATTTCAACTAAATTGGTGCATCCGTTATGAACTTTGTACTTTGCTGTGGAATTCTACCAGGATTGAGTTTACATGCAAAAACTGTCTATTTCAACTAAATTGGTGCATCCGTTACGAACTTTGTACTTTGCTATGGAATTCTACCAGGATTGAGTTTACATGCAAAAACTGTCTATTTCAACTAAATTGGTGCATCCGTTACGAACTTTGTACTTTGCTATGGAATTCTACCAGGATTGAGTTTACATGCAAAAACTGTCTATTTCAACTAAATTGGTGCATCCGTTACGAACTTTGTACTTTGCTATGGAATTCTACCAGGATTGAGTTTACATGCAAAAACTGTCTATTTCAACTAAATTGGTGCATCCGATACGAACTTTGTACTTTGCTATGGAATTCTACCAGGATTGAGTTTACATGCAAAAACTGTCTATTTCAACTAAATTGGTGCATCCGTTACGAACTTTGTACTTTGCTATGGAATTCTACCAGGATTGAGTTTACATGCAAAAACTGTCTATTTCAACTAAATTGGTGCATCCGTTATGAACTTTGTACTTTGCTATTGAATTCTACCAGGATTGAGTTTACATGCAAAAACTGTCTATTTCAACTAAATTGGTGCATCCGTTATGAACTTTGTACTTTGCTATGGAATTCTACCAGGATTGAGTTTACATGCAAAAACTGTCTATTTCAACTAAATTGGTGCATCCGTTACGAACTTTGTACTTTGCTATGGAATTCTACCAGGATTGAGTTTACATGCAAAAACTGTCTATTTCAACTAAATTGGTGCATCCGATACGAACTTTGTACTTTGCTATGGAATTCTACCAGGATTGAGTTTACATGCAAAAACTGTCTATTTCAACTAAATTGGTGCATCCGTTATGAACTTTGTACTTGGCTATGGAATTCTACCAGGATTGAGTTTACATGCAAAAACTGTCTATTTCAACTAAATTGGTGCATCCGTTACGAACTTTGTACTTTGCTATTGAATTCTACCAGGATTGAGTTTACATGCAAAAACTGTCTATTTCAACTAAATTGGTGCATCCGTTATGAACTTTGTACTTTGCTATGGAATTCTACCAGGATTGAGTTTACATGCAAAAACTGTCTATTTCAACTAAATTGGTGCATCCGTTACGAACTTTGTACTTTGCTATGGAATTCTACCAGGATTGAGTTTACATGCAAAAACTGTCTATTTCAACTAAATTGGTGCATCCGTTATGAACTTTGTACTTTGCTATGGAATTCTACCAGGATTGAGTTTACATGCAAAAACTGTCTATTTCAACTAAATTGGTGCATCCGTTACGAACTTTGTACTTTGCTATGGAATTCTACCAGGATTGAGTTTACATGCAAAAACTGTCTATTTCAACTAAATTGGTGCATCCGTTACGAACTTTGTACTTTGCTATGGAATTCTACCAGGATTGAGTTTACATGCAAAAACTGTCTATTTCAACTAAATTGGTGCATCCGTTACGAACTTTGTACTTTGCTATGGAATTCTACCAGGATTGAGTTTACATGCAAAAACTGTCTATTTCAACTAAATTGGTGCATCCGTTATGAACTTTGTACTTTGCTATGGAATTCTACCAGGATTGAGTTTACATGCAAAAACTGTCTATTTCAACTAAATTGGTGCATCCGTTACGAACTTTGTACTTTGCTATGGAATTCTACCAGGATTGAGTTTACATGCAAAAACTGTCTATTTCAACTAAATTGGTGCATCCGATACGAACTTTGTACTTTGCTATGGAATTCTACCAGGATTGAGTTTACATGCAAAAACTGTCTATTTCAACTAAATTGGTGCATCCGATACGAACTTTGTACTTTGCTATGGAATTCTACCAGGATTGAGTTTACATGCAAAAACTGTCTATTTCAACTAAATTGGTGCATCCGTTACGAACTTTGTACTTTGCTATGGAATTCTACCAGGATTGAGTTTACATGCAAAAACTGTCTATTTCAACTAAATTGGTGCATCCGTTACGAACTTTGTACTTTGCTATGGAATTCTACCAGGATTGAGTTTACATGCAAAAACTGTCTATTTCAACTAAATTGGTGCATCCGTTACGAACTTTGTACTTTGCTATGGAATTCTACCAGGATTGAGTTTACATGCAAAAACTGTCTATTTCAACTAAATTGGTGCATCCGTTACGAACTTTGTACTTTGCTATGGAATTCTACCACGATTGAGTTTACATGCAAAAACTGTCTATTTCAACTAAATTGGTGCATCCGATACGAACTTTGTACTTTGCTATGGAATTCTACCAGGATTGAGTTTACATGCAAAAACTGTCTATTTCAACTAAATTGGTGCATCCGTTATGAACTTTGTACTTTGCTATGGAATTCTACCAGGATTGAGTTTACATGCAAAAACTGTCTATTTCAACTAAATTGGTGCATCCGTTACGAACTTTGTACTTTGCTATGGAATTCTACCAGGATTGAGTTTACATGCAAAAACTGTCTATTTCAACTAAATTGGTACATCCGTTACGAACTTTGTACTTTGCTATGGAATTCTACCAGGATTGAGTTTACATGCAAAAACTGTCTATTTCAACTAAATTGGTGCATCCGATACGAACTTTGTACTTTGCTATGGAATTCTACCAGGATTGAGTTTACATGCAAAAACTGTCTATTTCAACTAAATTGGTGCATCCGTTACGAACTTTGTACTTTGCTATGGAATTCTACCAGGATTGAGTTTACATGCAAAAACTGTCTATTTCAACTAAATTGGTGCATCCGTTACGAACTTTGTACTTTGCTATGGAATTCTACCAGGATTGAGTTTACATGCAAAAACTGTCCATTTCAACTAAATTGGTGCATCCGATACGAACTTTGTACTTTGCTATGGAATTCTACCAGGATTGAGTTTACATGCAAAAACTGTCTATTTCAACTAAATTGGTGCATCCGTTACGAACTTTGTACTTTGCTATGGAATTCTACCAGGATTGAGTTTACATGCAAAAACTGTCTATTTCAACTAAATTGGTGCATCCGTTACGAACTTTGTACTTTGCTATGGAATTCTACCAGGATTGAGTTTACATGCAAAAACTGTCTATTTCAACTAAATTGGTACATCCGTTACGAACTTTGTACTTTGCTATGGAATTCTACCAGGATTGAGTTTACATGCAAAAACTGTCTATTTCAACTAAATTGGTGCATCCGTTATGAACTTTGTACTTTGCTATGGAATTCTACCAGGATTGAGTTTACATGCAAAAACTGTCTATTTCAACTAAATCGGTGCATCCGTTATGAACTTTGTACTTTGCTATGGAATTTTACCAGGATTGAGTTTACATGCAAAAACTATCTATTTCAACTAAATTGGTGCATCCGTTATGAACTTTGTACTTTGCTATGGAATTCTACCAGGATTGAGTTTACATGCAAAAACTGTCTATTTCAACTAAATTGGTGCATCCGTTACGAACTTTGTACTTTGCTATGGAATTCTACCAGGATTGAGTTTACATGCAAAAACTGTCTATTTCAACTAAATTGGTGCATCCGTTATGAACTTTGTACTTTGCTATGGAATTCTACCAGGATTGAGTTTACATGCAAAAACTGTCTATTTCAACTAAATTGGTGCATCCGTTACGAACTTTGTACTTTGCTATGGAATTCTACCAGGATTGAGTTTACATGCAAAAACTGTCTATTTCAACTAAATCGGTGCATCCGTTACGAACTTTGTACTTTGCTATGGAATTCTACCAGGATTGAGTTTACATGCAAAAACTGTCTATTTCAACTAAATCGGTGCATCCGTTACGAACTTTGTACTTTGCTATGGAATTCTACCAGGATTGAGTTTACATGCAAAAACTGTCTATTTCAACTAAATTGGTGCATCCGTTATGAACTTTGTACTTTGCTATGGAATTCTACCAGGATTGAGTTTACATGCAAAAACTGTCTATTTCAACTAAATTGGTGCATCCGATACGAACTTTGTACTTTGCTATGGAATTCTACCAGGATTGAGTTTACATGCAAAAACTGTCTATTTCAACTAAATTGGTACATCCGTTACGAACTTTGTACTTTGCTATGGAATTCTACCAGGATTGAGTTTACATGCAAAAACTGTCTATTTCAACTAAATTGGTGCATCCGTTATGAACTTTGTACTTTGCTATGGAATTCTACCAGGATTGAGTTTACATGCAAAAACTGTCTATTTCAACTAAATCGGTGCATCCGTTATGAACTTTGTACTTTGCTATGGAATTTTACCAGGATTGGAGTTTACATGCAAAAACTATCTATTTCAACTAAATTGGTGCATCCGTTACGAACTTTGTACTTTGCTATGGAATTCTACCAGGATTGAGTTTACATGCAAAAACTGTCTATTTCAACTAAATTGGTGCATCCGTTATGAACTTTGTACTTTGCTATGGAATTCTACCAGGATTGAGTTTACATGCAAAAACTGTCTATTTCAACTAAATTGGTGCATCCGATACGAACTTTGTACTTTGCTATGGAATTCTACCAGGATTGAGTTTACATGCAAAAACTGTCTATTTCAACTAAATTGGTGCATCCGATACGAACTTTGTACTTTGCTATGGAATTCTACCAGGATTGAGTTTACATGCAAAAACTGTCTATTTCAACTAAATTGGTGCATCCGTTACGAACTTTGTACTTTGCTATGGAATTCTACCAGGATTGAGTTTACATGCAAAAACTGTCTATTTCAACTAAATTGGTGCATCCGTTATGAACTTTGTACTTTGCTATGAATTCTACCAGGATTGAGTTTACATGCAAAAACTGTCTATTTCAACTAAATTGGTGCATCCGATACGAACTTTGTACTTTGCTATGGAATTCTACCAGGATTGAGTTTACATGCAAAAACTGTCTATTTCAACTAAATTGGTGCATCCGTTACGAACTTTGTACTTTGCTATGGAATTCTACCAGGATTGAGTTTACATGCAAAAACTGTCTATTTCAACTAAATTGGTGCATCCGTTACGAACTTTGTACTTTGCTATGGAATTCTACCAGGATTGAGTTTACATGCAAAAACTGTCTATTTCAACTAAATTGGTGCATCCGTTACGAACTTTGTACTTTGCTATGGAATTTTACCAGGATTGAGTTTACATGCAAAAACTGTCTATTTCAACTAAATTGGTGCATCCGATACGAACTTTGTACTTTGCTATGGAATTCTACCAGGATTGAGTTTACATGCAAAAACTGTCTATTTCAACTGAAATTGGTGCATCCGTTATGAACTTTGTACTTTGCTATGGAATTCTACCAGGATTGAGTTTACATGCAAAAACTGTCTATTTCAACTAAATTGGTGCATCCGTTACGAACTTTGTACTTTGCTATGGAATTCTACCAGGATTGAGTTTACATGCAAAAACTGTCTATTTCAACTAAATTGGTGCATCCGTTATGAACTTTGTACTTTGCTATGGAATTCTACCAGGATTGAGTTTACATGCAAAAACTGTCTATTTCAACTAAATTGGTGCATCCGTTATGAACTTTGTACATTGCTATGGAATTCTACCAGGATTGAGTTTACATGCAATAACTGTCTATTTGAACGTTATTCGTGCATCCGTTACGAACTTTGTACTTTGCTATGGAATTCTACCAGGAATGAGTTTTCATGCAAAAACTGTCTATTTCAACTAAATTGGTGCATCCGTTACGAACTTTGTACTTTGCTATGGAATTCTACCAGGATTGAGTTTACATGCAAAAACTGTCTATTTCAACTAAATTGGTGCATCCGTTACGAACTTTGTACTTTGCTATGGAATTCTACCAGGATTGAGTTTACATGCAAAAACTGTCTATTTCAACTGAATTGGTGCATCCGTTATGAACTTTGTACTTTGCTATGGAATTCTACCAGGATTGAGTTTACATGCAAAAACTGTCTATTTCAACTAAATTGGTGCATCCGTTACGAACTTTGTACTTTGCTATGGAATTCTACCAGGATTGAGTTTACATGCAAAAACTGTCTATTTCAACTAAATTGGTGCATCCGTTATGAACTTTGTACTTTGCTATGGAATTCTACCAGGATTGAGTTTACATGCAAAAACTGTCTATTTCAACTAAATTGGTGCATCCGTTACGAACTTTGTACTTTGCTATGGAATTCTACCAGGATTGAGTTTACATGCAAAAACTGTCTATTTCAACTAAATTGGTAGCATCCGTTATGAACTTTGTACTTTGCTATGGAATTCTACCAGGATTGAGTTTACATGCAAAAACTGTCTATTTCAACTAAATTGGTGCATCCGTTACGAACTTTGTACTTTGCTATGGAATTCTACCAGGATTGAGTTTACATGCAAAAACTGTCTATTTCAACTAAATTGGTGCATCCGTTATGAACTTTGTACATTGCTATGGAATTCTACCAGGATTGAGTTTACATGCAAAAACTGTCTATTTCAACTAAATTGGTGCATCCGTTACGAACTTTGTACTTTGCTATGGAATTCTACCAGGATTGAGTTTACATGCAAAAACTGTCTATTTCAACTAAATTGGTGCATCCGTTATGAACTTTGTACTTTGCTATGGAATTCTACCAGGATTGAGTTTACATGCAAAAACTGTCTATTTCAACTAAATTGGTGCATCCGTTATGAACTTTGTACTTTGCTATGGAATTCTACCAGGATTGAGTTTACATGCAAAAACTGTCTATTTCAACTAAATTGGTGCATCCGTTACGAACTTTGTACTTTGCTATGGAATTCTACCAGGATTGAGTTTACATGCAAAAACTGTCTATTTCAACTAAATTGGTGCATCCGTTATGAACTTTGTACTTTGCTATGGAATTCTACCAGGATTGAGTTTACATGCAAAAACTGTCTATTTCAACTAAATTGGTGCATCCGTTACGAACTTTGTACTTTGCTATGGAATTCTACCAGGATTGAGTTTACATGCAAAAACTGTCTATTTCAACTAAATTGGTGCATCCGATACGAACTTTGTACTTTGCTATGGAATTCTACCAGGATTGAGTTTACATGCAAAAACTGTCTATTTCAACTAAATTGGTGCATCCGTTACGAACTTTGTACTTTGCTATGGAATTCTACCAGGATTGAGTTTACATGCAAAAACTGTCTATTTCAACTAAATTGGTGCATCCGTTATGAACTTTGTACTTTGCTATGGAATTCTACCAGGATTGAGTTTACATGCAAAAACTGTCTATTTCAACTAAATTGGTGCATCCGTTACGAACTTTGTACTTTGCTATGGAATTCTACCAGGATTGAGTTTACATGCAAAAACTGTCTGGTGCATCCGATACGAACTTTGTACTTTGCTATGGAATTCTACCAGGATTGAGTTTACATGCAAAAACTGTCTATTTCAACTAAATTGGTGCATCCGTTACGAACTTTGTACTTTGCTATGGAATTCTACCAGGATTGAGTTTACATGCAAAAACTGTCTATTTCAACTAAATTGGTGCATCCGTTACGAACTTTGTACTTTGCTATGGAATTCTACCAGGATTGAGTTTACATGCAAAAACTGTCTATTTCAACTAAATTGGTGCATCCGTTACGAACTTTGTACTTTTGCTATGGAATTCTACCACGATTGAGTTTACATGCAAAAACTGTCTATTTCAACTAAATTGGTGCATCCGATACGAACTTTGTACTTTGCTATGGAATTCTACCAGGATTGAGTTTACATGCAAAAACTGTCTATTTCAACTAAATTGGTGCATCCGTTATGAACTTTGTACTTTGCTATGGAATTCTACCAGGATTGAGTTTACATGCAAAAACTGTCTATTTCAACTAAATTGGTGCATCCGTTACGAACTTTGTACTTTGCTATGGAATTCTACCAGGATTGAGTTTACATGCAAAAACTGTCTATTTCAACTAAATTGGTGCATCCGTTACGAACTTTGTACTTTGCTATGGAATTCTACCAGGATTGAGTTTACATGCAAAAACTGTCTATTTCAACTAAATTGGTGCATCCGTTACGAACTTTGTACTTTGCTATGGAATTCTACCAGGATTGAGTTTTACATGCAAAAACTGTCTATTTCAACTAAATTGGTGCATCCGTTACGAAACTTTGTACTTTGCTATGGAATTCTACCAGGATTGAGTTTACATGCAAAAACTGTCTATTTCAACTAAATTGGTGCATCCGTTATGAACTTTGTACTTTGCTATGGAATTCTACCAGGATTGAGTTTACATGCAAAAACTGTCTATTTCAACTAAATTGGTGCATCCGATACGAACTTTGTACTTTGCTATGGAATTCTACCAGGATTGAGTTTACATGCAAAAAACTGTCTATTTCAACTAAATTGGTGCATCCGTTACGAACTTTGTACTTTGCTATGGAATTCTACCAGGATTGAGTTTACATGCAAAAACTGTCTATTTCAACTAAATTGGTGCATCCGTTATGAACTTTGTACTTTGCTATGGAATTCTACCAGGATTGAGTTTACATGCAAAAACTGTCTATTTCAACTAAATTGGTGCATCCAAAACGAACTTTGTACTTTGCTATGGAATTCTACCAGGATTGAGTTTACATGCAAAAACTGTCTATTTCAACTAAATTGGTGCATCCGATACGAACTTTGTACTTTGCTATGGAATTCTACCAGGATTGAGTTTACATGCAAAAACTGTCTATTTCAACTAAATTGGTGCATCCCTTATGAACTTTGTACATTGCTATGGAATTCTACCAGGATTGAGTTTACATGCAAAAACTGTCTATTTCAACTAAATTGGTGCATCCGTTACGAACTTTGTACTTTGCTATGGAATTCTACCAGGATTGAGTTTACATGCAAAAACTGTCTATTTTAACTAAATTGGTGCATCCGTTACGAACTTTGTACTTTGCTATGGAATTCTACCAGGATTGAGTTTACATGCAAAAACTGTCTATTTCAACTAAATTGGTGCATCCGTTATGAACTTTGTACTTTGCTAGGGAATTCTACCAGGATTGAGTTTACATGCAAAAACTGTCTATTTCAACTAAATTGGTGCATCCGTTACGAACTTTGTACTTTGCTATGGAATTCTACCAGGATTGAGTTTACATGCAAAAAACTGTCTATTTCAACTAAATTGGTGCATCCGTTATGAACTTTGTGCTTTGCTATGGAATTCTACCAGGATTGAGTTTACATGCAAAAACTGTCTATTTCAACTAAATTGGTGCATCCGATACGAACTTTGTACTTTGCTATGGAATTCTACCAGGATTGAGTTTACATGCAAAAACTGTCCTATTTCAACTAAATTGGTGCATCCGATACGAACTTTGTACTTTGCTATGGAATTCTACCAGGATTGAGTTTACATGCAAAAACTGTCTATTTCAACTAAATTGGTGCATCCGATACGAACTTTGTACTTTGCTATGGAATTCTACCAGGATTGAGTTTACATGCAAAAACTGTCTATTTCAACTAAATTGGTGCATCCGTTATGAACTTTGTACTTTGCTATGGAATTCTACCAGGATTGAGTTTTACATGCAAAAAACTGTCTATTTCAACTAAATTGGTGCATCCGATACGAACTTTGTACTTTGCTATGGAATTCTACCAGGATTGAGTTTTACATGCAAAAACTGTCTATTTCAACTAAATTGGTGCATCCGATACGAACTTTGTACTTTGCTATGGAATTCTACCAGGATTGAGTTTACATGCAAAAACTGTCTATTTCAACTAAATTGGTGCATCCGATACGAACTTTGTACTTTGCTATGGAATTCTACCAGGATTGAGTTTACATGCAAAAACTGTCTATTTCAACTAAATTGGTGCATCCGTTATGAACTTTGTACTTTGCTATGGAATTCTACCAGGATTGAGTTTACATGCAAAAACTGTCTATTTCAACTAAATTGGTGCATCCGATACGAACTTTGTACTTTGCTATGGAATTCTACCAGGATTGAGTTTTACATGCAAAAACTGTCTATTTCAACTAAATTGGTGCATCCGATACGAAACTTTGTACTTTGCTATGGAATTCTACCAGGATTGAGTTTACATGCAAAAACTGTCTATTTCAACTAAATTGGTGCATCCGTTATGAACTTTGTACTTTGCTATGGAATTCTACCAGGATTGAGTTTACATGCAAAAACTGTCTATTTCAACTAAATTGGTGCATCCGATACGAACTTTGTACTTTGCTATGGAATTCTACCAGGATTGAGTTTACATGCAAAAACTGTCTATTTCAACTAAATTGGTGCATCCGTTATGAACTTTGTACTTTGCTATGGAATTCTACCAGGATTGAGTTTACATGCAAAAACTGTCTATTTCAACTAAATTGGTGCATCCGTTATGAACTTTGTGCTTTGCTATGGAATTCTACCAGGATTGAGTTTACATGCAAAAACTGTCTATTTCAACTAAATTGGTGCATCCGATACGAACTTTGTACTTTGCTATGGAATTCTACCAGGATTGAGTTTACATGCAAAAACTGTCTATTTCAACTAAATTGGTGCATCCGATACGAACTTTGTACTTTGCTATGGAATTCTACCAGGATTGAGTTTACATGCAAAAACTGTCTATTTCAACTAAATTGGTGCATCCGATACGAACTTTGTACTTTGCTATGGAATTCTACCAGGATTGAGTTTACATGCAAAAACTGTCTATTTCAACTAAATTGGTGCATCCGTTATGAACTTTGTACTTTGCTATGGAATTCTACCAGGATTGAGTTTACATGCAAAAACTGTCTATTTCAACTAAATTGGTGCATCCGATACGAACTTTGTACTTTGCTATGGAATTCTACCAGGATTGAGTTTACATGCAAAAACTGTCTATTTCAACTAAATTGGTGCATCCGTTACGAACTTTGTACTTTGCTATGGAATTCTTCCAGGATTGAGTTTACATGCAAAAACTGTCTATTTCAACTAAATTGGTGCATCCGTTACGAACTTTGTACTTTGCTATGGAATTCTACCAGGATTGAGTTTACATGCAAAAACTGTCTATTTCAACTAAATTGGTGCATCCGTTACGAACTTTGTACTTTGCTAGGGAATTCTACCAGGATTGAGTTTACATGCAAAAACTGTCTATTTCAACTAAATTGGTGCATCCGTTACGAACTTTGTACTTTGCTATGGAATTCTTCCAGGATTGAGTTTACATGCAAAAACTGTCTATTTCAACTAAATTGGTGCATCCGTTACGAACTTTGTACTTTGCTATGGAATTCTACCAGGATTGAGTTTACATGCAAAAACTGTCTATTTCAACTAAATTGGTGCATCCGATACGAACTTTGTACTTTGCTATGGAATTCTACCAGGATTGAGTTTACATGCAAAAACTGTCTATTTCAACTAAATTGGTGCATCCGTTACGAACTTTGTACTTTGCTATGGAATTCTTCCAGGATTGAGTTTACATGCAAAAACTGTCTATTTCAACTAAATTGGTGCATCCGTTACGAACTTTGTACTTTGCTATGGAATTCTACCAGGATTGAGTTTACATGCAAAAACTGTCTATTTCAACTAAATTGGTGCATCCGTTATGAACTTTGTACTTTGCTAGGGAATTCTACCAGGATTGAGTTTACATGCAAAAACTGTCTATTTCAACTAAATTGGTGCATCCGTTACGAACTTTGTACTTTGCTATGGAATTCTACCAGGATTGAGTTTACATGCAAAAACTGTCTATTTCAACTAAATTGGTGCATCCGTTATGAACTTTGTACTTTGCTATGGAATTCTACCAGGATTGAGTTTACATGCAAAAAACTGTCTATTTCAACTAAATTGGTGCATCCGTTATGAACTTTGTACTTTGCTATGGAATTCTACCAGGATTGAGTTTACATGCAAAAACTGTCTATTTCAACTAAATTGGTGCATCCGTTATGAACTTTGTACTTTGCTATGGAATTCTACCAGGATTGAGTTTACATGCAAAAACTGTCTATTTCAACTAAATTGGTGCATCCGTTACGAACTTTGTACTTTGCTATGGAATTCTACCAGGATTGAGTTTACATGCAAAAACTGTCTATTTCAACTAAATTGGTGCATCCGTTACGAACTTTGTACTTTGCTATGGAATTCTACCAGGATTGAGTTTACATGCAAAAACTGTCTATTTCAACTAAATTGGTGCATCCGTAATGAACTTTGTACTTTGCTATGGAATTCTACCAGGATTGAGTTTACATGCAAAAACTGTCTATTTCAACTAAATTGGTGCATCCGATACGAACTTTGTACTTTGCTATGGAATTCTACCAGGATTGAGTTTACATGCAAAAACTGTCTATTTCAACTAAATTGGTGCATCCGTTATGAACTTTGTACTTTGCTATGGAATTCTACCAGGATTGAGTTTACATGCAAAAACTGTCTATTTCAACTAAATTGGTGCATCCGATACGAACTTTGTACTTTGCTATGGAATTCTACCAGGATTGAGTTTACATGCAAAAACTGTCTATTTCAACTAAATTGGTGCATCCGATACGAACTTTGTACTTTGCTATGGAATTCTACCAGGATTGAGTTTACATGCAAAAAACTGTCTATTTCAACTAAATTGGTGCATCCGTTATGAACTTTGTACTTTGCTATGGAATTCTACCAGGATTGAGTTTACATGCAAAAACTGTCTATTTCAACTAAATTGGTGCATCCGATACGAACTTTGTACTTTGCTATGGAATTCTACCAGGATTGAGTTTACATGCAAAAACTGTCTATTTCAACTAAATTGGTGCATCCGTTATGAACTTTGTACTTTGCTATGGAATTCTACCAGGATTGAGTTTACATGCAAAAACTGTCTATTTCAACTAAATTGGTGCATCCGATACGAACTTTGTACTTTGCTATGGAATTCTACCAGGATTGAGTTTACATGCAAAAACTGTCTATTTCAACTAAATTGGTGCATCCGTTATGAACTTTGTACTTTGCTATGGAATTCTACCAGGATTGAGTTTACATGCAAAAACTGTCTATTTCAACTAAATTGGTGCATCCGATACGAACTTTGTACTTTGCTATGGAATTCTACCAGGATTGAGTTTACATGCAAAAACTGTCTATTTCAACTAAATTCGTGCATCCGATACGAACTTTGTACTTTGCTATGGAATTCTACCAGGATTGAGTTTACATGCAAAAACTGTCTATTTCAACTAAATTGGTGCATCCGATACGAACTTTGTACTTTGCTATGGAATTCTACCAGGATTGAGTTTACATGCAAAAAACTGTCTATTTCAACTAAATTGGTGCATCCGATACGAACTTTGTACTTTGCTATGGAATTCTACCAGGATTGAGTTTACATGCAAAAAACTGTCTATTTCAACTAAATTGGTGCATCCGATACGAACTTTGTACTTTGCTATGGAATTCTACCAGGATTGAGTTTACATGCAAAAAACTGTCTATTTGAACGTAATTCGTGCATCCGTTATGAACTTTGTACTTTGCTATGGAATTTCTACCAGGATTGAGTTTACATGCAAAAACTGTCTATTTCAACTAAATTGGTGCATCCGATACGAACTTTGTACTTTGCTATGGAATTCTACCAGGATTGAGTTTACATGCAAAAACTGTCTATTTCAACTAAATTGGTGCATCCGTTATGAACTTTGTACTTTGCTATGGAATTCTACCAGGATTGAGTTTACATGCAAAAACTGTCTATTTCAACTAAATTGGTGCATCCGTTATGAACTTTGTACTTTGCTATGGAATTCTACCAGGATTGAGTTTACATGCAAAAACTGTCTATTTCAACTAAATTGGTGCATCCGTTATGAACTTTGTACTTTGCTATGGAATTCTACCAGGATTGAGTTTACATGCAAAAACTGTCTATTTCAACTAAATTGGTGCATCCGATACGAACTTTGTACTTTGCTATGGAATTCTACCAGGATTGAGTTTACATGCAAAAACTGTCTATTTCAACTAAATTGGTGCATCCGTTATGAACTTTGTACTTTGCTATGGAATTCTACCAGGATTGAGTTTACATGCAAAAAACTGTCTATTTCAACTAAATTGGTGCATCCGATACGAACTTTGTACTTTGCTATGGAATTCTACCAGGATTGAGTTTACATGCAAAAACTGTCTATTTCAACTAAATTGGTGCATCCGTTACGAACTTTGTACTTTGCTATGGAATTCTACCAGGATTGAGTTTACATGCAAAAACTGTCTATTTCAACTAAATTGGTGCATCCGATACGAACTTTGTACTTTGCTATGGAATTCTACCAGGATTGAGTTTACATGCAAAAACTGTCTATTTCAACTAAATTGGTGCATCCGATACGAACTTTGTACTTTGCTATGGAATTCTACCAGGATTGAGTTTACATGCAAAAACTGTCTATTTCAACTAAATTGGTGCATCCGTTACGAACTTTGTACTTTGCTATGGAATTCTACCAGGATTGAGTTTACATGCAAAAACTGTCTATTTCAACTAAATTGGTGCATCCGTTATGAACTTTGTACTTTGCTATGGAATTCTACCAGGATTGAGTTTACATGCAAAAAACTGTCTATTTCAACTAAATTGGTGCATCCGATACGAACTTTGTACTTTGCTATGGAATTCTACCAGGATTGAGTGTACATGCAAAAACTGTCTATTTCAACTAAATTGGTGCATCCGTTACGAATTTTGTACTTTGCTATGGAATTCTACCAGGATTGAGTTTACATGCAAAAACTGTCTATTTTCAACTAAATTGGTGCATCCGATACGAACTTTGTACTTTGCTATGGAATTCTACCAGGATTGAGTTTACATGCAAAAACTGTCTATTTCAACTAAATTGGTGCATCCGTTATGAACTTTGTACTTTGCTATGGAATTCTACCAGGATTGAGTTTACATGCAAAAACTGTCTATTTCAACTAAATTGGTGCATCCGTTACGAACTTTGTACTTTGCTATGGAATTCTACCAGGATTGAGTTTACATGCAAAAACTGTCTATTGCAACTAAATTGGTGCATCCGTTATGAACTTTGTACTTTGCTATGGAATTCTACCAGGATTGAGTTTACATGCAAAAACTGTCTATTTCAACTAAATTGGTGCATCCGATACGAACTTTGTACTTTGCTATGGAATTCTACCAGGATTGAGTTTACATGCAAAAACTGTCTATTTCAACTAAATTGGTGCATCCGATACGAACTTTGTACTTTGCTATGGAATTCTACCAGGATTGAGTTTACATGCAAAAACTGTCTATTTCAACTAAATTGGTGCATCCGATACGAACTTTGTACTTTGCTATGGAATTCTACCAGGATTGAGTTTACATGCAAAAACTGTCTATTTCAACTAAATTGGTGCATCCGTTACGAACTTTGTACTTTGCTATGGAATTCTACCAGGATTGAGTTTACATGCAAAAACTGTCTATTGCAACTAAATTGGTGCATCCGTTATGAACTTTGTACTTTGCTATGGAATTCTACCAGGATTGAGTTTACATGCAAAAAACTGTCTATTTCAACTAAATTGGTGCATCCGTTATGAACTTTGTACTTTGCTATGGAATTCTACCAGGATTGAGTTTACATGCAAAAACTGTCTATTTCAACTAAATTGGTGCATCCGTTACGAACTTTGTACTTTGCTATGGAATTCTACCAGGATTGAGTTTACATGCAAAAACTGTCTATTTCAACTAAATTGGTGCATCCGTTACGAACTTTGTACTTTGCTATGGAATTCTACCAGGATTGAGTTTACATGCAAAAACTGTCTATTTCAACTAAATTGGTGCATCCGTTACGAACTTTGTACTTTGCTATGGAATTCTACAGGATTGAGTTACATGCAAAAACTGTCTATTTCAACTAAATTGGTGCATCCGATACGAACTTTGTACTTTGCTATGGAATTCTACCAGGATTGAGTTTACATGCAAAAACTGTCTATTTCAACTAAATTGGTGCATCCGTTATGAACTTTGTACTTTGCTATGGAATTCTACCAGGATTGAGTTTACATGCAAAAACTGTCTATTTCAACTAAATTGGTGCATCCGATACGAACTTTGTACTTTGCTATGGAATTCTACCAGGATTGAGTTTACATGCAAAAACTGTCTATTTCAACTAAATTGGTGCATCCGCTACGAACTTTGTACTTTGCTATGGAATTCTACCAGGATTGAGTTTACATGCAAAAACTGTCTATTTCAACTAAATTGGTGCATCCGTTACGAACTTTGTACTTTGCTATGGAATTCTACCAGGATTGAGTTTACATGCAAAAACTGTCTATTTCAACTAAATTGATTCATCCAAAACGAACTTTGTACTTAGCTATGGAATTCTACCAGGATTGAGTTTACATGCAAAAACTGTCTATTGCAACTAAATTGGTGCATCCGTTATGAACTTTGTACTTTGCTATGGAATTCTACCAGGATTGAGTTTACATGCAAAAACTGTCTATTGCAACTAAATTGGTGCATCCGATACGAACTTTGTACTTTGCTATGGAATTCTACCAGGATTGAGTTTACATGCAAAAACTGTCTATTTCAACTAAATTGGTGCATCCGTTATGAACTTTGTACTTTGCTATGGAATTCTACCAGGATTGAGTTTACATGCAAAAACTGTCTATTTCAACTAAATTGGTGCATCCGTTACGAACTTTGTACTTTGCTATGGAATTCTACCAGGATTGAGTTTACATGCAAAAACTGTCTATTTCAACTAAATTGATCCATCCAAAACGAACTTTGTACTTAGCTATGGAATTCTACCAGGATTGAGTTTACATGCAAAAACTGTCTATTGCAACTAAATTGGTGCATCCGTTATGAACTTTGTACTTTGCTATGGAATTCTACCAGGATTGAGTTTACATGCAAAAACTGTCTATTGCAACTAAATTGGTGCATCCGATACGAACTTTGTACTTTGCTATGGAATTCTACCAGGATTGAGTTTACATGCAAAAACTGTCTATTTCAACTAAATTGGTGCATCCGTTATGAACTTTGTACTTTGCTATGGAATTCTACCAGGATTGAGTTTACATGCAAAAACTGTCTATTTCAACTAAATTGGTGCATCCGTTACGAACTTTGTACTTTGCTATGGAATTCTACCAGGATTGAGTTTACATGCAAAAACTGTCTATTTCAACTAAATTGATCCATCCAAAACGAACTTTGTACTTAGCTATGGAATTCTACCAGGATTGAGTTTACATGCAAAAACTGTCTATTGCAACTAAATTGGTGCATCCGTTACGAACTTTGTACTTTGCTATGGAATTCTACCAGGATTGAGTTTACATGCAAAAACTGTCTATTTCAACTAAATTGGTGCATCCGATACGAACTTTGTACTTTGCTATGGAATTCTACCAGGATTGAGTTTACATGCAAAAACTGTCTATTTCAACTAAATTGGTGCATCCGTTATGAACTTTGTACTTTGCTATGGAATTCTACCAGGATTGAGTTTACATGCAAAAACTGTCTATTTCAACTAAATTGGTGCATCCGTTATGAACTTTGTACTTTGCTATGGAATTCTACCAGGATTGAGTTTACATGCAAAAACTGTCTATTTTAACTAAATTGGTGCATCCAAAACGAACGTTGTACTTTGCTATGGAATTCTACCAGGATTGAGTTTACATGCAAAAACTGTCTATTTCAACTAAATTGGTGCATCCGTTACGAACTTTGTACTTTGCTATGGAATTCTACCAGGATTGAGTTTACATGCAAAAACTGTCTATTTCAACTAAATTGGTGCATCCAAAACGAACGTTGTACTTTGCTATGGAATTCTCCCAGGATTGAGTTTACATGCAAAAACTGTCTATTTCAACTAAATTGGTGCATCCGATACGCACTTTGTACTTTGCTATGGAATTCTACCAGGATTGAGTTTACATGCAAAAACTGTCTATTTCAACTAAATTGGTGCATCCGTTACGAACTTTGTACTTTGCTATGGAATTCTACCAGGATTGAGTTTACATGCAAAAACTGTCTATTTCAACTAAATTGGTGCATCCGTTATGAACTTTGTACTTTGCTATGGAATTCTACCAGGATTGAGTTTACATGCAAAAACTGTCTATTTCAACTAAATTGGTGCATCCGTTATGAACTTTGTACTTTGCTATGGAATTCTACCAGGATTGAGTTTACATGCAAAAACTGTCTATTTCAACTAAATTGGTGCATCCGTTATGAACTTTGTACTTTGCTATGGAATTCTACCAGGATTGAGTTTACATGCAAAAACTGTCTATTTTAACTAAATTGGTGCATCCAAAACGAACGTTGTACTTTGCTATGGAATTCTACCAGGATTGAGTTTACATGCAAAAACTGTCTATTTCAACTAAATTGGTGCATCCGTTACGAACTTTGTACTTTGCTATGGAATTCTACCAGGATTGAGTTTACATGCAAAAACTGTCTATTTCAACTAAATTGGTGCATCCGATACGAACTTTGTACTTTGCTATGGAATTCTCCCAGGATTGAGTTTACATGCAAAAACTGTCTATTTCAACTAAATTGGTGCATCCGTTATGAACTTTGTACTTTGCTATGGAATTCTACCAGGATTGAGTTTACATGCAAAAACTGTCTATTTCAACTAAATTGGTGCATCCGTTACGAACTTTGTACTTTGCTATGGAATTCTACCAGGATTGAGTTTACATGCAAAAACTGTCTATTTCAACTAAATTGGTGCATCCGATACGAACTTTGTACTTTGCTATGGAATTCTACCAGGATTGAGTTTACATGCAAAAACTGTCTATTTCAACTAAATTGGTGCATCCGTTATGAACTTTGTACTTTGCTATGGAATTCTACCAGGATTGAGTTTACATGCAAAAACTGTCTATTTCAACTAAATTGGTGCATCCGTTACGAACTTTGTACTTTGCTATGGAATTCTACCAGGATTGAGTTTACATGCAAAAACTGTCTATTTCAACTAAATTGGTGCATCCGTTATGAACTTTGTACTTTGCTATGGAATTCTACCAGGATTGAGTTTACATGCAAAAACTGTCTATTTCAACTAAATTGGTGCATCCGTTACGAACTTTGTACTTTGCTATGGAATTCTACCAGGATTGAGTTTACATGCAAAAACTGTCTATTTCAACTAAATTGGTGCATCCGATACGAACTTTGTACTTTGCTATGGAATTCTACCAGGATTGAGTTTACATGCAAAAACTGTCTATTTCAACTAAATTGGTGCATCCGTTATGAACTTTGTACTTTGCTATGGAATTCTACCAGGATTGAGTTTACATGCAAAAACTGTCTATTTCAACTAAATTGGTGCATCCGTTACGAACTTTGTACTTTGCTATGGAATTCTACCAGGATTGAGTTTACATGCAAAAACTGTCTATTTCAACTAAATTGGTGCATCCGTTATGAACTTTGTACTTTGCTATGGAATTCTACCAGGATTGAGTTTACATGCAAAAACTGTCTATTTCAACTAAATTGGTGCATCCGTTATGAACTTTGTACTTTGCTATGGAATTCTACCAGGATTGAGTTTACATGCAAAAAACTGTCTATTTCAACTAAATTGGTGCATCCGTTACGAACTTTGTACTTTGCTATGGAATTCTACCAGGATTGAGTTTACATGCAAAAACTGTCTATTTCAACTAAATTGGTGCATCCGATACGAACTTTGTACTTTGCTATGGAATTCTACCAGGATTGAGTTTACATGCAAAAACTGTATATTTCAACTAAATTGGTGCATCCGTTATGAACTTTGTACTTTGCTATGGAATTCTACCAGGATTGAGTTTACATGCAAAAACTGTCTATTTCAACTAAATTGGTGCATCCGTTATGAACTTTGTACTTTGCTATGGAATTCTACCAGGATTGAGTTTACATGCAAAAACTGTCTATTTCAACTAAATTGGTGCATCCGTTATGAACTTTGTACTTTGCTATGGAATTCTACCAGGATTGAGTTTACATGCAAAAACTGTCTATTTCAACTAAATTGGTGCATCCGTTACGAACTTTGTACTTTGCTATGGAATTCTACCAGGATTGAGTTTACATGCAAAAACTGTCTATTTGAACGTAATTCGTGCATCCGATACGAACTTTGTACTTTGCTATGGAATTCTACCAGGATTGAGTTTACATGCAAAAACTGTCTATTTCAACTAAATTGGTGCATCCGTTACGAACTTTGTACTTTGCTATGGAATTCTACCAGGATTGAGTTTACATGCAAAAACTGTCTATTTCAACTAAATTGGTGCATCCGATACGAACTTTGTACTTTGCTATGGAATTCTACCAGGATTGAGTTTACATGCAAAAACTGTCTATTTCAACTAAATTGGTGCATCCGTTATGAACTTTGTACTTTGCTATGGAATTCTACCAGGATTGAGTTTACATGCAAAAACTGTCTATTTCAACTAAATTGGTGCATCCGTTATGAACTTTGTACTTTGCTATGGAATTCTACCAGGATTGAGTTTACATGCAAAAACTGTCTATTTCAACTAAATTGGTGCATCCGTTATGAACTTTGTACTTTGCTATGGAATTCTACCAGGATTGAGTTTACATGCAAAAACTGTCTATTTTAACTAAATTGGTGCATCCGTTATGAACTTTGTACTTTGCTATGGAATTCTACCAGGATTGAGTTTACATGCAAAAACTGTCTATTTTAACTAAATTGGTGCATCCAAAACGAACGTTGTACTTTGCTATGGAATTCTACCAGGATTGAGTTTACATGCAAAAACTGTCTATTTCAACTAAATTGGTGCATCCGTTACGAACTTTGTACTTTGCTATGGAATTCTACCAGGATTGAGTTTACATGCAAAAACTGTCTATTTGAACGTAATTCGTGCATCCGATACGAACTTTGTACTTTGCTATGGAATTCTACCAGGATTGAGTTTACATGCAAAAACTGTCTATTTCAACTAAATTGGTGCATCCGTTACGAACTTTGTACTTTGCTATGGAATTCTACCAGGATTGAGTTTACATGCAAAAACTGTCTATTTCAACTAAATTGGTGCATCCGATACGAACTTTGTACTTTGCTATGGAATTCTACCAGGATTGAGTTTACATGCAAAAACTGTCTATTTCAACTAAATTGGTGCATCCGTTATGAACTTTGTACTTTGCTATGGAATTCTACCAGGATTGAGTTTACATGCAAAAACTGTCTATTTCAACTAAATTGGTGCATCCGTTATGAACTTTGTACTTTGCTATGGAATTCTACCAGGATTGAGTTTACATGCAAAAACTGTCTATTTCAACTAAATTGGTGCATCCGTTATGAACTTTGTACTTTGCTATGGAATTCTACCAGGATTGAGTTTACATGCAAAAACTGTCTATTTTAACTAAATTGGTGCATCCAAAACGAACGTTGTACTTTGCTATGGAATTCTACCAGGATTGAGTTTACATGCAAAAACTGTCTATTTCAACTAAATTGGTGCATCCGTTATGAACTTTGTACTTTGCTATGGAATTCTACCAGGATTGAGTTTACATGCAAAAACTGTCTATTTCAACTAAATTGGTGCATCCGTTACGAACTTTGTACTTTGCTATGGAATTCTACCAGGATTGAGTTTACATGCAAAAACTGTCTATTTCAACTAAATTGGTGCATCCGTTATGAACTTTGTACTTTGCTATGGAATTCTACCAGGATTGAGTTTACATGCAAAAACTGTCTATTTCAACTAAATTGGTGCATCCGATACGAACTTTGTACTTTGCTATGGAATTCTACCAGGATTGAGTTTACATGCAAAAACTGTCTATTTCAACTAAATTGGTGCATCCGTTATGAACTTTGTACTTTGCTATGGAATTCTACCAGGATTGAGTTTACATGCAAAAACTGTCTATTTCAACTAAATTGGTGCATCCGATACGAACTTTGTACTTTGCTATGGAATTCTACCAGGATTGAGTTTACATGCAAAAACTGTCTATTTCAACTAAATTGGTGCATCCGTTATGAACTTTGTACTTTGCTATGGAATTCTACCAGGATTGAGTTTACATGCAAAAACTGTCTATTTCAACTAAATTGGTGCATCCGTTATGAACTTTGTACTTTGCTATGGAATTCTACCAGGATTGAGTTTACATGCAAAAACTGTCTATTTTAACTAAATTGGTGCATCCAAAACGAACGTTGTACTTTGCTATGGAATTCTACCAGGATTGAGTTTACATGCAAAAACTGTCTATTTCAACTAAATTGGTGCATCCGTTATGAACTTTGTACTTTGCTATGGAATTCTACCAGGATTGAGTTTACATGCAAAAACTGTCTATTTCAACTAAATTGGTGCATCCGTTACGAACTTTGTACTTTGCTATGGAATTCTACCAGGATTGAGTTTACATGCAAAAACTGTCTATTTCAACTAAATTGGTGCATCCGATACGAACTTTGTACTTTGCTATGGAATTCTACCAGGATTGAGTTTACATGCAAAAACTGTCTATTTCAACTAAATTGGTGCATCCGATACGAACTTTGTACTTTGCTATGGAATTCTACCAGGATTGAGTTTACATGCAAAAACTGTCTATTTCAACTAAATTGGTGCATCCGTTATGAACTTTGTACTTTGCTATGGAATTCTACCAGGATTGAGTTTACATGCAAAAACTGTCTATTTCAACTAAATTGGTGCATCCGTTATGAACTTTGTACTTTGCTATGGAATTCTACCAGGATTGAGTTTACATGCAAAAACTGTCTATTTTAACTAAATTGGTGCATCCAAAACGAACGTTGTACTTTGCTATGGAATTCTACCAGGATTGAGTTTACATGCAAAAACTGTCTATTTCAACTAAATTGGTGCATCCGTTACGAACTTTGTACTTTGCTATGGAATTCTACCAGGATTGAGTTTACATGCAAAAACTGTCTATTTCAACTAAATTGGTGCATCCGATACGAACTTTGTACTTTGCTATGGAATTGTACCAGGATTGAGTTTACATGCAAAAACTGTCTATTTCAACTAAATTGGTGCATCCGTTATGAACTTTGTACTTTGCTATGGAATTCTACCAGGATTGAGTTTACATGCAAAAACTGTCTATTTCAACTAAATTGGTGCATCCGTTATGAACTTTGTACTTTGCTATGGAATTCTACCAGGATTGAGTTTACATGCAAAAACTGTCTATTTCAACTAAATTGGTGCATCCGTTATGAACTTTGTACTTTGCTATGGAATTCTACCAGGATTGAGTTTACATGCAAAAACTGTCTATTTTAACTAAATTGGTGCATCCGATACGAACTTTGTACTTTGCTATGGAATTCTACCAGGATTGAGTTTACATGCAAAAACTGTCTATTTCAACTAAATTGGTGCATCCGTTATGAACTTTGTACTTTGCTATGGAATTCTACCAGGATTGAGTTTACATGTAAAAACTGTCTATTTCAACTAAATTGGTGCATCCGTTACGAACTTTGTACTTTGCTATGGAATTCTACCAGGATTGAGTTTACATGCAAAAACTGTCTATTTCAACTAAATTGGTGCATCCGATACGAACTTTGTACTTTGCTATGGAATTCTACCAGGATTGAGTTTACATGCAAAAACTGTCTATTTCAACTAAATTGGTGCATCCGTTATGAACTTTGTACTTTGCTATGGAATTCTACCAGGATTGAGTTTACATGCAAAAACTGTCTATTTTAACTAAATTGGTGCATCCGTTATGAACTTTGTACTTTGCTATGGAATTCTACCAGGATTGAGTTTACATGCAAAAACTGTCTATTTCAACTAAATTGGTGCATCCGTTACGAACTTTGTACTTTGCTATGGAATTCTACCAGGATTGAGTTTACATGCAAAAACTGTCTATTTCAACTAAATTGGTGCATCCGATACGAACTTTGTACTTTGCTATGGAATTCTACCAGGATTGAGTTTACATGCAAAAACTGTCTATTTCAACTAAATTGGTGCATCCGTTATGAACTTTGTACTTTGCTATGGAATTCTACCAGGATTGAGTTTACATGCAAAAACTGTCTATTTCAACTAAATTGGTGCATCCGATACGAACTTTGTACTTTGCTATGGAATTCTACCAGGATTGAGTTTACATGCAAAAACTGTCTATTTCAACTAAATTGGTGCATCCGTTATGAACTTTGTACTTTGCTATGGAATTCTACCAGGATTGAGTTTACATGCAAAAACTGTCTATTTCAACTAAATTGGTGCATCCGTTATGAACTTTGTACTTTGCTATGGAATTCTACCAGGATTGAGTTTACATGCAAAAACTGTCTATTTCAACTAAATTGGTGCATCCGTTATGAACTTTGTACTTTGCTATGGAATTCTACCAGGATTGAGTTTACATGCAAAAACTGTCTATTTCAACTAAATTGGTGCATCCAAAACGAACGTTGTACTTTGCTATGGAATTCTACCAGGATTGAGTTTACATGCAAAAACTGTCTATTTCAACTAAATTGGTGCATCCGTTACGAACTTTGTACTTTGCTATGGAATTCTACCAGGATTGAGTTTACATGCAAAAACTGTCTATTTCAACTAAATTGGTGCATCCGATACGAACTTTGTACTTTGCTATGGAATTCTACCAGGATTGCGTTTACATGCAAAAACTGTCTATTTCAACTAAATTGGTGCATCCGTTACGAACTTTGTACTTTGCTATGGAATTCTACCAGGATTGAGTTTACATGCAAAAACTGTCTATTTCAACTAAATTGGTGCATCCGATACGAACTTTGTACTTTGCTATGGAATTCTACCAGGATTGAGTTTACATGCAAAAACTGTCTATTTCAACTAAATTGGTGCATCCGATACGAACTTTGTACTTTGCTATGGAATTCTACCAGGATTGAGTTTACATGCAAAAACTGTCTATTGCAACTAAATTGGTGCATCCGTTATGAACTTTGTACTTTGCTATGGAATTCTACCAGGATTGAGTTTACATGCAAAAACTGTCTATTTCAACTAAATTGGTGCATCCGTTATGAACTTTGTACTTTGCTATGGAATTCTACCAGGATTGAGTTTACATGCAAAAACTGTCTATTTCAACTAAATTGGTGCATCCGTTATGAACTTTGTACTTTGCTATGGAATTCTACCAGGATTGAGTTTACATGCAAAAACTGTCTATTTCAACTAAATTGGTGCATCCGTTACGAACTTTGTACTTTGCTATGGAATTCTACCAGGATTGAGTTTACATGCAAAAACTGTCTATTTCAACTAAATTGGTGCATCCGTTACGAACTTTGTACTTTGCTATGGAATTCTACCAGGATTGAGTTTACATGCAAAAACTGTCTATTTCAACTAAATTGGTGCATCCGATACGAACTTTGTACTTTGCTATGGAATTCTACCAGGATTGAGTTTACATGCAAAAACTGTCTATTTTAACTAAATTGGTGCATCCGTTATGAACTTTGTACATTGCTATGGAATTCTACCAGGATTGAGTTTACATGCAAAAACTGTCTATTTCAACTAAATTCGTGCATCCGATACGAACTTTGTACTTTGCTATGGAATTCTACCAGGATTGAGTTTACATGCAAAAACTGTCTATTTCAACTAAATTGGTGCATCCGTTACGAACTTTGTACTTTGCTATGGAATTCTACCAGGATTGAGTTTACATGCAAAAACTGTCTATTTCAACTAAATTGGTGCATCCGTTATGAACTTTGTACTTTGCTATGGAATTCTACCAGGATTGAGTTTACATGCAAAAACTGTCTATTTCAACTAAATTGGTGCATCCGTTACGAACTTTGTACTTTGCTATGGAATTCTACCAGGATTGAGTTTACATGCAAAAACTGTCTATTTCAACTAAATTGGTGCATCCGTTACGAACTTTGTACTTTGCTATGGAATTCTACCAGGATTGAGTTTACATGCAAAAACTGTCTATTTCAACTAAATTGGTGCATCCGATACGAACTTTGTACTTTGCTATGGAATTCTACCAGGATTGAGTTTACATGCAAAAACTGTCTATTTCAACTAAATTGGTGCATCCGATACGAACTTTGTACTTTGCTATGGAATTCTACCAGGATTGAGTTTACATGCAAAAACTGTCTATTTCAACTAAATTGGTGCATCCGATACGAACTTTGTACTTTGCTATGGAATTCTACCAGGATTGAGTTTACATGCAAAAACTGTCTATTTCAACTAAATTGGTGCATCCGTTATGAACTTTGTACTTTGCTATGGAATTCTACCAGGATTGAGTTTACATGCAAAAACTGTCTATTTCAACTAAATTGGTGCATCCGTTACGAACTTTGTACTTTGCTATGGAATTCTACCAGGATTGAGTTTACATGCAAAAACTGTCTATTTCAACTAAATTGGTGCATCCGTTACGAACTTTGTACTTTGCTATGGAATTCTACCAGGATTGAGTTTACATGCAAAAACTGTCTATTTCAACTAAATTCGTGCATCCGATACGAACTTTGTACTTTGCTATGGAATTCTACCAGGATTGAGTTTACATGCAAAAACTGTCTATTTCAACTAAATTCGTGCATCCGATACGAACTTTGTACTTTGCTATGGAATTCTACCAGGATTGAGTTTACATGCAAAAACTGTCTATTTCAACTAAATTCGTGCATCCGATACGAACTTTGTACTTTGCTATGGAATTCTACCAGGATTGAGTTTACATGCAAAAACTGTCTATTTCAACTAAATTGGTGCATCCGTTACGAACTTTGTACTTTGCTATGGAATTCTACCAGGATTGAGTTTACATGCAAAAACTGTCTATTTTAACTAAATTGGTGCATCCGTTATGAACTTTGTACTTTGCTATGGAATTCTACCAGGATAGAGTTTACATGCAAAAACTGTCTATTTGAACGTAATTCGTGCATCCGATACGAACTTTGTACTTTGCTATGGAATTCTACCAGGATTGAGTTTACATGCAAAAACTGTCTATTTCAACTAAATTGGTGCATCCGTTACGAACTTTGTACTTTGCTATGGAATTCTACCAGGATTGAGTTTACATGCAAAAACTGTCTATTTCAACTAAATTCGTGCATCCGATACGAACTTTGTACTTTGCTATGGAATTCTACCAGGATTGAGTTTACATGCAAAAACTGTCTATTTCAACTAAATTCGTGCATCCGATACGAACTTTGTACTTTGCTATGGAATTCTACCAGGATTGAGTTTACATGCAAAAACTGTCTATTTCAACTAAATTCGTGCATCCGATACGAACTTTGTACTTTGCTATGGAATTCTACCAGGATAGAGTTTACATGCAAAAACTGTCTATTTGAACGTAATTCGTGCATCCGATACGAACTTTGTACTTTGCTATGGAATTCTACCAGGATTGAGTTTACATGCAAAAACTGTCTATTTCAACTAAATTCGTGCATCCGATACGAACTTTGTACTTTGCTATGGAATTCTACCAGGATTGAGTTTACATGCAAAAACTGTCTATTTCAACTAAATTCGTGCATCCGATACGAACTTTGTACTTTGCTATGGAATTCTACCAGGATTGAGTTTACATGCAAAAACTGTCTATTTCAACTAAATTGGTGCATCCGTTACGAACTTTGTACTTTGCTATGGAATTCTACCAGGATAGAGTTTACATGCAAAAACTGTCTATTTCAACTAAATTCGTGCATCCGATACGAACTTTGTACTTTGCTATGGAATTCTACCAGGATTGAGTTTACATGCAAAAACTGTCTATTTCAACTAAATTGGTGCATCCGTTACGAACTTTGTACTTTGCTATGGAATTCTACCAGGATTGAGTTTACATGCAAAAACTGTCTATTTCAACTAAATTCGTGCATCCGATACGAACTTTGTACTTTGCTATGGAATTCTACCAGGATTGAGTTTACATGCAAAAACTGTCTATTTCAACTAAATTCGTGCATCCGATACGAACTTTGTACTTTGCTATGGAATTCTACCAGGATTGAGTTTACATGCAAAAACTGTCTATTTCAACTAAATTGGTGCATCCGTTACGAACTTTGTACTTTGCTATGGAATTCTACCAGGATAGAGTTTACATGCAAAAACTGTCTATTTGAACGTAATTCGTGCATCCGATACGAACTTTGTACTTTGCTATGGAATTCTACCAGGATTGAGTTTACATGCAAAAACTGTCTATTTCAACTAAATTGGTGCATCCGTTACGAACTTTGTACTTTGCTATGGAATTCTACCAGGATTGAGTTTACATGCAAAAACTGTCTATTTCAACTAAATTCGTGCATCCGATACGAACTTTGTACTTTGCTATGGAATTCTACCAGGATTGAGTTTACATGCAAAAACTGTCTATTTCAACTAAATTGGTGCATCCGTTACGAACTTTGTACTTTGCTATGGAATTCTACCAGGATTGAGTTTACATGCAAAAACTGTCTATTTCAACTAAATTGGTGCATCCGTTACGAACTTTGTACTTTGCTATGGAATTCTACCAGGATAGAGTTTACATGCAAAAACTGTCTATTTGAACGTAATTCGTGCATCCGATACGAACTTTGTACTTTGCTATGGAATTCTACCAGGATTGAGTTTACATGCAAAAACTGTCTATTTCAACTAAATTCGTGCATCCGATACGAACTTTGTACTTTGCTATGGAATTCTACCAGGATTGAGTTTACATGCAAAAACTGTCTATTTCAACTAAATTGGTGCATCCGTTACGAACTTTGTACTTTGCTATGGAATTCTACCAGGATTGAGTTTACATGCAAAAACTGTCTATTTCAACTAAATTGGTGCATCCGTTACGAACTTTGTACATTGCTATGGAATTCTACCAGGATTGAGTTTACATGCAAAAACTGTCTATTTCAACTAAATTCGTGCATCCGATACGAACTTTGTACTTTGCTATGGAATTCTACCAGGATTGAGTTTACATGCAAAAACTGTCTATTTCAACTAAATTGGTGCATCCGATACGAACTTTGTACTTTGCTATGGAATTCTACCAGGATTGAGTTTACATGCAAAAACTGTCTATTTCAACTAAATTGGTGCATCCGATACGAACTTTGTACTTTGCTATGGAATTCTACCAGGATTGAGTTTACATGCAAAAACTGTCTATTTCAACTAAATTCGTGCATCCGATACGAACTTTGTACTTTGCTATGGAATTCTACCAGGATTGAGTTTACATGCAAAAACTGTCTATTTCAACTAAATTCGTGCATCCGATACGAACTTTGTACTTTGCTATGGAATTCTACCAGGATTGAGTTTACATGCAAAAACTGTCTATTTCAACTAAATTGGTGCATCCGTTACGAACTTTGTACTTTGCTATGGAATTCTACCAGGATTGAGTTTACATGCAAAAACTGTCTATTTGAACGTAATTCGTGCATCCGATACGAACTTTGTACTTTGCTATGGAATTCTACCAGGATTGAGTTTACATGCAAAAACTGTCTATTTCAACTAAATTGGTGCATCCGTTACGAACTTTGTACTTTGCTATGGAATTCTACCAGGATTGAGTTTACATGCAAAAACTGTCTATTTCAACTAAATTGGTGCATCCGTTACGAACTTTGTACATTGCTATGGAATTCTACCAGGATTGAGTTTACATGCAAAAACTGTCTATTTCAACTAAATTCGTGCATCCGATACGAACTTTGTACTTTGCTATGGAATTCTACCAGGATAGAGTTTACATGCAAAAACTGTCTATTTCAACTAAATTCGTGCATCCGTTACGAACTTTGTACTTTGCTATGGAATTCTACCAGGAATGAGTTTTCATGCAAAAACTGTCTATTTCAACTAAATTGGTGCATCCGTTACGAACTTTGTACATTGCTATGGAATTCTACCAGGATTGAGTTTACATGCAAAAACTGTCTATTTCAACTAAATTGGTGCATCCGTTACGAACTTTGTACTTTGCTATGGAATTCTACCAGGATTGAGTTTACATGCAAAAACTGTCTATTTCAACTAAATTGGTGCATCCGTTACGAACTTTGTACTTTGCTATGGAATTCTACCAGGATTGAGTTTACATGCAAAAACTGTCTATTTCAACTAAATTGGTGCATCCGATACGAACTTTGTACATTGCTATGGAATTCTACCAGGATTGAGTTTACATGCAAAAACTGTCTATTTCAACTAAATTCGTGCATCCGATACGAACTTTGTACTTTGCTATGGAATTCTACCAGGATAGAGTTTACATGCAAAAACTGTCTATTTGAACGTAATTCGTGCATCCGATACGAACTTTGTACTTTGCTATGGAATTCTACCAGGATTGAGTTTACATGCAAAAACTGTCTATTTCAACTAAATTGGTGCATCCGTTACGAACTTTGTACTTTGCTATGGAATTCTACCAGGATTGAGTTTACATGCAAAAACTGTCTATTTCAACTAAATTGGTGCATCCGATACGAACTTTGTACTTTGCTATGGAATTCTACCAGGATTGAGTTTACATGCAAAAACTGTCTATTTGAACGTAATTCGTGCATCCGATACGAACTTTGTACTTTGCTATGGAATTCTACCAGGATTGAGTTTACATGCAAAAACTGTCTATTTCAACTAAATTGGTGCATCCGTTACGAACTTTGTACTTTGCTATGGAATTCTACCAGGATTGAGTTTACATGCAAAAACTGTCTATTTCAACTAAATTGGTGCATCCGATACGAACTTCGTACTTTGCTATGGAATTCTACCAGGATTGAGTTTACATGCAAAAACTGTCTATTTCAACTAAATTGGTGCATCCGTTATGAACTTTGTACTTTGCTATGGAATTCTACCAGGATTGAGTTTACATGCAAAAACTGTCTATTTCAACTAAATTGGTGCATCCGTTATGAACTTTGTACTTTGCTATGGAATTATACCAGGATTGAGTTTACATGCAAAAACTGTCTATTTCAACTAAATTGGTGCATCCGTTACGAACTTTGTACTTTGCTATGGAATTCTACCAGGATTGAGTTTACATGCAAAAACTGTCTATTTCAACTAAATTGGTGCATCCGTTATGAACTTTGTACTTTGCTATGGAATTCTACCAGGATTGAGTTTACATGCAAAAACTGTCTATTTCAACTAAATTGGTGCATCCGTTACGAACTTTGTACTTTGCTATGGAATTCTACCAGGATTGAGTTTACATGCAAAAACTGTCTATTTCAACTAAATTGGTGCATCCGTTACGAACTTTGTACTTTGCTATGGAATTCTACCAGGATTGAGTTTACATGCAAAAACTGTCTATTTCAACTAAATTGGTGCATCCGTTACGAACTTTGTACTTTGCTATGGAATTCTACCAGGATTGAGTTTACATGCAAAAACTGTCTATTTCAACTAAATTGGTGCATCCGTTACGAACTTTGTACTTTGCTATGGAATTCTACCAGGATTGAGTTTACATGCAAAAACTGTCTATTTCAACTAAATTGGTGCATCCGTTATGAACTTTGTACTTTGCTATGGAATTCTACCAGGATTGAGTTTACATGCAAAAACTGTCTATTTCAACTAAATTGGTGCATCCGATACGAACTTTGTACTTTGCTATGGAATTCTACCAGGATTGAGTTTACATGCAAAAACTGTCTATTTCAACTAAATTGGTGCATCCGTTACGAACTTTGTACTTTGCTATGGAATTCTACCAGGATTGAGTTTACATGCAAAAACTGTCTATTTCAACTAAATTGGTGCATCCGTTATGAACTTTGTACTTTGCTATGGAATTCTACCAGGATTGAGTTTACATGCAAAAACTGTCTATTTCAACTAAATTGGTGCATCCGTTATGAACTTTGTACATTGCTATGGAATTCTACCAGGATTGAGTTTACATGCAAAAACTGTCTATTTCAACTAAATTGGTGCATCCGTTACGAACTTTGTACTTTGCTATGGAATTCTACCAGGATTGAGTTTACATGCAAAAACTGTCTATTTCAACTAAATTGGTGCATCCGTTATGAACTTTGTACTTTGCTATGGAATTCTACCAGGATTGAGTTTACATGCAAAAACTGTCTATTTCAACTAAATTGGTGCATCCGTTATGAACTTTGTACTTTGCTATGGAATTCTACCAGGATTGAGTTTACATGCAAAAACTGTCTATTTCAACTAAATTGGTGCATCCGTTACGAACTTTTTACTTTGCTATGGAATTCTACCAGGATTGAGTTTACATGCAAAAACTGTCTATTTCAACTAAATTGGTGCATCCGTTACGAACTTTGTACTTTGCTATGGAATTCTACCAGGATTGAGTTTACATGCAAAAACTGTCTATTTCAACTAAATTGGTGCATCCGTTATGAACTTTGTACTTTGCTATGGAATTCTACCAGGATTGAGTTTACATGCAAAAACTGTCTATTTCAACTAAATTGGTGCATCCGTTACGAACTTTTTACTTTGCTATGGAATTCTACCAGGATTGAGTTTACATGCAAAAACTGTCTATTTCAACTAAATTGGTGCATCCGTTACGAACTTTGTACTTTGCTATGGAATTCTACCAGGATTGAGTTTACATGCAAAAACTGTCTATTTCAACTAAATTGGTGCATCCGTTATGAACTTTGTACTTTGCTATGGAATTCTACCAGGATTGAGTTTACATGCAAAAACTGTCTATTTCAACTAAATTGGTGCATCCGTTATGAACTTTGTACTTTGCTATGGAATTCTACCAGGATTGAGTTTACATGCAAAAACTGTCTATTTCAACTAAATTGGTGCATCCGTTATGAACTTTGTACTTTGCTATGGAATTCTACCAGGATTGAGTTTACATGCAAAAACTGTCTATTTCAACTAAATTGGTGCATCCGTTATGAACTTTGTACTTTGCTATGGAATTCTACCAGGATTGAGTTTACATGCAAAAACTGTCTATTTCAACTAAATTGGTGCATCCGTTATGAACTTTGTACTTTGCTATGGAATTCTACCAGGATTGAGTTTACATGCAAAAACTGTCTATTTCAACTAAATTGGTGCATCCGTTACGAACTTTGTACTTTGCTATGGAATTCTACCAGGATTGAGTTTACATGCAAAAACTGTCTATTTCAACTAAATTGGTGCATCCGTTACGAACTTTGTACTTTGCTATGGAATTTTACCAGGATTGAGTTTACATGCAAAAACTGTCTATTTCAACTAAATTGGTGCATCCGTTATGAACTTTGTACTTTGCTATGGAATTCTACCAGGATTGAGTTTACATGCAAAAACTGTCTATTTCAACTAAATTGGTGCATCCGTTACGAACTTTTTACTTTGCTATGGAATTCTACCAGGATTGAGTTTACATGCAAAAACTGTCTATTTCAACTAAATTGGTGCATCCGTTACGAACTTTGTACTTTGCTATGGAATTCTACCAGGATTGAGTTTACATGCAAAAACTGTCTATTTCAACTAAATTGGTGCATCCGTTATGAACTTTGTACTTTGCTATGGAATTCTACCAGGATTGAGTTTACATGCAAAAACTGTCTATTTCAACTAAATTGGTGCATCCGTTACGAACTTTGTACTTTGCTATGGAATTCTACCAGGATTGAGTTTACATGCAAAAACTGTCTATTTCAACTAAATTGGTGCATCCGATACGAACTTTGTACTTTGCTATGGAATTCTACCAGGATTGAGTTTACATGCAAAAACTGTCTATTTCAACTAAATTGGTACATCCGTTATGAACTTTGTACTTTGCTATGGAATTCTACCAGGATTGAGTTTACATGCAAAAACTGTCTATTTCAACTAAATTGGTGCATCCGTTATGAACTTTGTACTTTGCTATGGAATTCTACCAGGATTGAGTTTACATGCAAAAACTGTCTATTTCAACTAAATTGGTGCATCCGATACGAACTTTGTACTTTGCTATGGAATTCTACCAGGATTGAGTTTACATGCAAAAACTGTCTATTTCAACTAAATTGGTGCATCCGTTATGAACTTTGTACTTTGCTATGGAATTCTACCAGGATTGAGTTTACATGCAAAAACTGTCTATTTCAACTAAATTGGTGCATCCGTTATGAACTTTGTACTTTGCTATGGAATTCTACCAGGATTGAGTTTACATGCAAAAACTGTCTATTTCAACTAAATTGGTGCATCCGTTATGAACTTTGTACTTTGCTATGGAATTCTACCAGGATTGAGTTTACATGCAAAAACTGTCTATTTCAACTAAATTGGTGCATCCGATACGAACTTTGTACTTTGCTATGGAATTCTACCAGGATTGAGTTTACATGCAAAAACTGTCTATTTCAACTAAATTGGTGCATCCGTTACGAACTTTGTACTTTGCTATGGAATTCTACCAGGATTGAGTTTACATGCAAAAACTGTCTATTTCAACTAAATTTGTGCATCCGTTATGAACTTTGTACTTTGCTATGGAATTCTACCAGGATTGAGTTTACATGCAAAAACTGTCTATTTCAACTAAATTGGTGCATCCGATACGAACTTTGTACTTTGCTATGGAATTCTACCAGGATTGAGTTTACATGCAAAAACTGTCTATTTCAACTAAATTGGTGCATCCGTTATGAACTTTGTACTTTGCTATGGAATTCTACCAGGATTGAGTTTACATGCAAAAACTGTCTATTTCAACTAAATTGGTGCATCCGTTATGAACTTTGTACTTTGCTATGGAATTCTACCAGGATTGAGTTTACATGCAAAAACTGTCTATTTCAACTAAATTGGTGCATCCGATACGAACTTTGTACTTTGCTATGGAATTCTACCAGGATTGAGTTTACATGCAAAAACTGTCTATTTCAACTAAATTGGTGCATCCGATACGAACTTTGTACTTTGCTATGGAATTCTACCAGGATTGAGTTTACATGCAAAAACTGTCTATTTCAACTAAATTGGTGCATCCGATACGAACTTTGTACTTTGCTATGGAATTCTACCAGGATTGAGTTTACATGCAAAAACTGTCTATTTCAACTAAATTGGTGCATCCGATACGAACTTTGTACTTTGCTATGGAATTCTACCAGGATTGAGTTTACATGCAAAAACTGTCTATTTCAACTAAATTGGTGCATCCGTTATGAACTTTGTACTTTGCTATGGAATTCTACCAGGATTGAGTTTACATGCAAAAACTGTCTATTTCAACTAAATTGGTGCATCCGATACGAACTTTGTACTTTGCTATGGAATTCTACCAGGATTGAGTTTACATGCAAAAACTGTCTATTTCAACTAAATTGGTGCATCCGTTATGAACTTTGTACTTTGCTATGGAATTCTACCAGGATTGAGTTTACATGCAAAAACTGTCTATTTCAACTAAATTGGTGCATCCGATACGAACTTTGTACTTTGCTATGGAATTCTACCAGGATTGAGTTTACATGCAAAAACTGTCTATTTCAACTAAATTGGTGCATCCGATACGAACTTTGTACTTTGCTATGGAATTCTACCAGGATTGAGTTTACATGCAAAAACTGTCTATTTCAACTAAATTGGTGCATCCGTTATGAACTTTGTACTTTGCTATGGAATTCTACCAGGATTGAGTTTACATGCAAAAACTGTCTATTTCAACTAAATTGGTGCATCCGATACGAACTTTGTACTTTGCTATGGAATTCTACCAGGATTGAGTTTACATGCAAAAACTGTCTATTTCAACTAAATTGGTGCATCCGTTATGAACTTTGTACTTTGCTATGGAATTCTACCAGGATTGAGTTTACATGCAAAAACTGTCTATTTCAACTAAATTGGTGCATCCGATACGAACTTTGTACTTTGCTATGGAATTCTACCAGGATTGAGTTTACATGCAAAAACTGTCTATTTCAACTAAATTGGTGCATCCGATACGAACTTTGTACTTTGCTATGGAATTCTACCAGGATTGAGTTTACATGCAAAAACTGTCTATTTCAACTAAATTGGTGCATCCGTTATGAACTTTGTACTTTGCTATGGAATTCTACCAGGATTGAGTTTACATGCAAAAACTGTCTATTTCAACTAAATTGGTGCATCCGATACGAACTTTGTACTTTGCTATGGAATTCTACCAGGATTGAGTTTACATGCAAAAACTGTCTATTTCAACTAAATTGGTGCATCCGATACGAACTTTGTACTTTGCTATGGAATTCTACCAGGATTGAGTTTACATGCAAAAACTGTCTATTTCAACTAAATTGGTGCATCCGATACGAACTTTGTACTTTGCTATGGAATTCTACCAGGATTGAGTTTACATGCAAAAACTGTCTATTTCAACTAAATTGGTGCATCCGTTATGAACTTTGTACTTTGCTATGGAATTCTACCAGGATTGAGTTTACATGCAAAAACTGTCTATTTCAACTAAATTGGTGCATCCGATACGAACTTTGTACTTTGCTATGGAATTCTACCAGGATTGAGTTTACATGCAAAAACTGTCTATTTCAACTAAATTGGTGCATCCGTTATGAACTTTGTACTTTGCTATGGAATTCTACCAGGATTGAGTTTACATGCAAAAACTGTCTATTTCAACTAAATTGGTGCATCCGATACGAACTTTGTACTTTGCTATGGAATTCTACCAGGATTGAGTTTACATGCAAAAACTGTCTATTTCAACTAAATTGGTGCATCCGATACGAACTTTGTACTTTGCTATGGAATTCTACCAGGATTGAGTTTACATGCAAAAACTGTCTATTTCAACTAAATTGGTGCATCCGATACGAACTTTGTACTTTGCTATGGAATTCTACCAGGATTGAGTTTACATGCAAAAACTGTCTATTTCAACTAAATTGGTGCATCCGTTATGAACTTTGTACTTTGCTATGGAATTCTACCAGGATTGAGTTTACATGCAAAAACTGTCTATTTCAACTAAATTGGTGCATCCGATACGAACTTTGTACTTTGCTATGGAATTCTACCAGGATTGAGTTTACATGCAAAAACTGTCTATTTCAACTAAATTGGTGCATCCGATACGAACTTTGTACTTTGCTATGGAATTCTACCAGGATTGAGTTTACATGCAAAAACTGTCTATTTCAACTAAATTGGTGCATCCGTTATGAACTTTGTACTTTGCTATGGAATTCTACCAGGATTGAGTTTACATGCAAAAACTGTCTATTTCAACTAAATTGGTGCATCCGATACGAACTTTGTACTTTGCTATGGAATTCTACCAGGATTGAGTTTACATGCAAAAACTGTCTATTTCAACTAAATTGGTGCATCCGATACGAACTTTGTACTTTGCTATGGAATTCTACCAGGATTGAGTTTACATGCAAAAACTGTCTATTTCAACTAAATTGGTGCATCCGTTATGAACTTTGTACTTTGCTATGGAATTCTACCAGGATTGAGTTTACATGCAAAAACTGTCTATTTCAACTAAATTGGTGCATCCGATACGAACTTTGTACTTTGCTATGGAATTCTACCAGGATTGAGTTTACATGCAAAAACTGTCTATTTCAACTAAATTGGTGCATCCGTTATGAACTTTGTACTTTGCTATGGAATTCTACCAGGATTGAGTTTACATGCAAAAACTGTCTATTTCAACTAAATTGGTGCATCCGATACGAACTTTGTACTTTGCTATGGAATTCTACCAGGATTGAGTTTACATGCAAAAACTGTCTATTTCAACTAAATTGGTGCATCCGTTATGAACTTTGTACTTTGCTATGGAATTCTACCAGGATTGAGTTTACATGCAAAAACTGTCTATTTCAACTAAATTGGTGCATCCGATACGAACTTTGTACTTTGCTATGGAATTCTACCAGGATTGAGTTTACATGCAAAAACTGTCTATTTCAACTAAATTGGTGCATCCGATACGAACTTTGTACTTTGCTATGGAATTCTACCAGGATTGAGTTTACATGCAAAAACTGTCTATTTCAACTAAATTGGTGCATCCGTTATGAACTTTGTACTTTGCTATGGAATTCTACCAGGATTGAGTTTACATGCAAAAACTGTCTATTTCAACTAAATTGGTGCATCCGATACGAACTTTGTACTTTGCTATGGAATTCTACCAGGATTGAGTTTACATGCAAAAACTGTCTATTTCAACTAAATTGGTGCATCCGTTATGAACTTTGTACTTTGCTATGGAATTCTACCAGGATTGAGTTTACATGCAAAAACTGTCTATTTCAACTAAATTGGTGCATCCGATACGAACTTTGTACTTTGCTATGGAATTCTACCAGGATTGAGTTTACATGCAAAAACTGTCTATTTCAACTAAATTGGTGCATCCGTTATGAACTTTGTACTTTGCTATGGAATTCTACCAGGATTGAGTTTACATGCAAAAACTGACTATTTCAACTAAATTGGTGCATCCGATACGAACTTTGTACTTTGCTATGGAATTCTACCAGGATTGAGTTTACATGCAAAAACTGTCTATTTCAACTAAATTGGTGCATCCGATACGAACTTTGTACTTTGCTATGGAATTCTACCAGGATTGAGTTTACATGCAAAAACTGTCTATTTCAACTAAATTGGTGCATCCGTTATGAACTTTGTACTTTGCTATGGAATTCTACCAGGATTGAGTTTACATGCAAAAACTGTCTATTTCAACTAAATTGGTGCATCCGATACGAACTTTGTACTTTGCTATGGAATTCTACCAGGATTGAGTTTACATGCAAAAACTGTCTATTTCAACTAAATTGGTGCATCCGATACGAACTTTGTACTTTGCTATGGAATTCTACCAGGATTGAGTTTACATGCAAAAACTGTCTATTTCAACTAAATTGGTGCATCCGTTATGAACTTTGTACTTTGCTATGGAATTCTACCAGGATTGAGTTTACATGCAAAAACTGTCTATTTCAACTAAATTGGTGCATCCGATACGAACTTTGTACTTTGCTATGGAATTCTACCAGGATTGAGTTTACATGCAAAAACTGTCTATTTCAACTAAATTGGTGCATCCGTTATGAACTTTGTACTTTGCTATGGAATTCTACCAGGATTGAGTTTACATGCAAAAACTGTCTATTTCAACTAAATTGGTGCATCCGATACGAACTTTGTACTTTGCTATGGAATTCTACCAGGATTGAGTTTACATGCAAAAACTGTCTATTTCAACTAAATTGGTGCATCCGATACGAACTTTGTACTTTGCTATGGAATTCTACCAGGATTGAGTTTACATGCAAAAACTGTCTATTTCAACTAAATTGGTGCATCCGTTATGAACTTTGTACTTTGCTATGGAATTCTACCAGGATTGAGTTTACATGCAAAAACTGTCTATTTCAACTAAATTGGTGCATCCGATACGAACTTTGTACTTTGCTATGGAATTCTACCAGGATTGAGTTTACATGCAAAAACTGTCTATTTCAACTAAATTGGTGCATCCGTTATGAACTTTGTACTTTGCTATGGAATTCTACCAGGATTGAGTTTACATGCAAAAACTGTCTATTTCAACTAAATTGGTGCATCCGATACGAACTTTGTACTTTGCTATGGAATTCTACCAGGATTGAGTTTACATGCAAAAACTGTCTATTTCAACTAAATTGGTGCATCCGATACGAACTTTGTACTTTGCTATGGAATTCTACCAGGATTGAGTTTACATGCAAAAACTGTCTATTTCAACTAAATTGGTGCATCCGTTATGAACTTTGTACTTTGCTATGGAATTCTACCAGGATTGAGTTTACATGCAAAAACTGTCTATTTCAACTAAATTGGTGCATCCGTTACGAACTTTGTACTTTGCTATGGAATTCTACCAGGATTGAGTTTACATGCAAAAACTGTCTATTTCAACTAAATTGGTGCATCCGTTACGAACTTTGTACTTTGCTATGGAATTCTACCAGGATTGAGTTTACATGCAAAAACTGTCTATTTCAACTAAATTGGTGCATCCGTTACGAACTTTGTACTTTGCTATGGAATTCTACCAGGATTGAGTTTACATGCAAAAACTGTCTATTTCAACTATATTCGTGCATCCGTTATGAACTTTGTACTTTGCTATGGAATTCTACCAGGATTGAGTTTACATGCAAAAACTGTCTATTTCAACTAAATTGGTGCATCCAAAACGAACTTTGTACTTTGCTATGGAATTCTACCAGGATTGAGTTTACATGCAAAAACTGTCTATTTGAACGTAATTCGTGCATCCGTTATGAACTTTGTACTTTGCTATGGAATTCTACCAGGATTGAGTTTACATGCAAAAACTGTCTATTTCAACTAAATTGGTGCATCCGATACGAACTTTGTACTTTGCTATGGAATTCTACCAGGATTGAGTTTACATGCAAAAACTGTCTATTTCAACTAAATTGGTGCATCCGTTATGAACTTTGTACTTTGCTATGGAATTCTACCAGGATTGAGTTTACATGCAAAAACTGTCTATTTCAACTAAATTGGTGCATCCGTTATGAACTTTGTACTTTGCTATGGAATTCTACCAGGATTGAGTTTACATGCAAAAACTGTCTATTTCAACTAAATTGGTGCATCCGTTACGAACTTTGTACTTTGCTATGGAAATCTACCAGGATTGAGTTTACATGCAAAAACTGTCTATTTCAACTAAATTGGTGCATCCGTTATGAACTTTGTACTTTGCTATGGAATTCTACCAGGATTGAGTTTACATGCAAAAACTGTCTATTTCAACTAAATTGGTGCACCCGTTATGAACTTTGTACATTGCTATGGAATTCTACCAGGATTGAGTTTACATGCAAAAATTGTCTATTTCAACTAAATTGGTGCATCCGTTATGAACTTTGTACATTGCTATGGAATTCTACCAGGATTGAGTTTACATGCAAAAACTGTCTATTTGAACGTAATTCGTGCATCCGTTATGAACTTTGTACTTTGCTATGGAATTCTACCAGGATTGAGTTTACATGCAAAAACTGTCTATTTCAACTAAATTGGTGCATCCGATACGAACTTTGTACTTTGCTATGGAATTCTACCAGGATTGAGTTTACATGCAAAAACTGTCTATTTCAACTAAATTCGTGCATCCGATACGAACTTTGTACTTTGCTATGGAATTCTACCAGGATTGAGTTTACATGCAAAAACTGTCTATTTCAACTAAATTCGTGCATCCGATACGAACTTTGTACATTGCTATGGAATTCTACCAGGAATGAGTTTACATGCAAAAACTGTCTATTTCAACTAAATTGGTGCATCCGTTATGAACTTTGTACTTTGCTATGGAATTCTACCAGGATTGAGTTTACATGCAAAAACTGTCTATTTCAACTAAATTGGTGCATCCGTTATGAACTTTGTACTTTGCTATGGAATTCTACCAGGATTGAGTTTACATGCAAAAACTGTCTATTTCAACTAAATTGGTGCATCCGTTACGAACTTTGTACTTTGCTATGGAATTCTACCAGGATTGAGTTTACATGCAAAAACTGTCTATTTCAACTAAATTCGTGCATCCGATACGAACTTTGTACTTTGCTATGGAATTCTACCAGGATTGAGTTTACATGCAAAAACTGTCTATTTCAACTAAATTGGTGCATCCGATACGAACTTTGTACTTTGCTATGGAATTCTACCAGGATTGAGTTTACATGCAAAAACTGTCTATTTGAACGTAATTCGTGCATCCGTTACGAACTTTGTACTTTGCTATGTAATTCTACCAGGATTGAGTTTACATGCAAAAACTGTCTATTTCAACTAAATTGGTGCATCCGATACGAACTTTGTACTTTGCTATGGAATTCTACCAGGATTGAGTTTACATGCAAAAACTGTCTATTTCAACTAAATTCGTGCATCCGATACGAACTTTGTACTTTGCTATGGAATTCTATCAGGATTGAGTTTACATGCAAAAACTGTCTATTTCAACTAAATTGGTGCATCCGTTACGAACTTTGTACTTTGCTATGGAATTCTACCAGGATTGAGTTTACATGCAAAAACTGTCTATTTCAACTAAATTGGTGCATCCGTTACGAACTTTGTACATTGCTATGGAATTCTACCAGGATTGAGTTTACATGCAAAAACTGTCTATTTCAACTAAATTGGTGCATCCGATACGAACTTTGTACTTTGCTATGGAATTCTACCAGGATTGAGTTTACATGCAAAAACTGTCTATTTCAACTAAATTGGTGCATCCGTTACGAACTTTGTACATTGCTATGGAATTCTACCAGGATTGAGTTTACATGCAAAAACTGTCTATTTCAACTAAATTGGTGCATCCGTTACGAATTTTGTACATTGCTATGGAATTCTACCAGGATTGAGTTTACATGCAAAAACTGTCTATTTCAACTAAATTCGTGCATCCGATACGAACTTTGTACTTTGCTATGGAATTCTATCAGGATTGAGTTAACATGCAAAAACTGTCTATTTCAACTAAATTGGTGCATCCGTTACGAACTTTGTACTTTGCTATGGAATTCTATCAGGATTGAGTTTACATGCAAAAACTGTCTATTTCAACTAAATTGGTGCATCCGTTACGAACTTTGTACTTTGCTATGGAATTCTACCAGGATTGAGTTTACATGCAAAAACTGTCTATTTCAACTAAATTGGTGCATCCGTTACGAACTTTGTACATTGCTATGGAAGTCTACCAGGATTGAGTTTACATGCAAAAACTGTCTATTTCAACTAAATTCGTGCATCCGATACGAACTTTGTACTTTGCTATGGAATTCTATCAGGATTGAGTTTACATGCAAAAACTGTCTATTTCAACTAAATTGGTGCATCCGTTACGAACTTTGTACTTTGCTATGGAATTCTATCAGGATTGAGTTTACATGCAAAAACTGTCTATTTCAACTAAATTGGTGCATCCGTTACGAACTTTGTACTTTGCTATGGAATTCTACCAGGATTGAGTTTACATGCAAAAACTGTCTATTTCAACTAAATTCGTGCATCCGATACGAACTTTGTACTTTGCTATGGAATTCTATCAGGATTGAGTTTACATGCAAAAACTGTCTATTTCAACTAAATTCGTGCATCCGATACGAACTTTGTACTTTGCTATGGAATTCTATCAGGATTGAGTTTACATGCAAAAACTGTCTATTTCAACTAAATTGGTGCATCCGTTACGAACTTTGTACTTTGCTATGGAATTCTACCAGGATTGAGTTTACATGCAAAAACTGTCTATTTCAACTAAATTGGTGCATCCGTTATGAACTTTGTACTTTGCTATGGAATTCTACCAGGATTGAGTTTACATGCAAAAACTGTCTATTTCAACTAAATTGGTGCATCCGATACGAACTTTGTACTTTGCTATGGAATTCTATCAGGATTGAGTTTACATGCAAAAACTGTCTATTTCAACTAAATTGGTGCATCCGTTACGAACTTTGTACTTTGCTATGGAATTCTACCAGGATTGAGTTTACATGCAAAAACTGTCTATTTCAACTAAATTGGTGCATCCGTTATGAACTTTGTACTTTGCTATGGAATTCTACCAGGATTGAGTTTACATGCAAAAACTGTCTATTTCAACTAAATTGGTGCATCCGATACGAACTTTGTACTTTGCTATGGAATTCTACCAGGATTGAGTTTACATGCAAAAACTGTCTATTTGAACGTAATTCGTGCATCCGTTATGAACTTTGTACTTTGCTATGGAATTCTACCAGGATTGAGTTTACATGCAAAAACTGTCTATTTCAACTAAATTGGTGCATCCGTTACGAACTTTGTACTTTGCTATGGAATTCTACCAGGATTGAGTTTACATGCAAAAACTGTCTATTTCAACTAAATTGGTGCATCCGTTACGAACTTTGTACTTTGCTATGGAATTCTACCAGGATTGAGTTTACATGCAAAAACTGTCTATTTCAACTAAATTGGTGCATCCGTTATGAACTTTGTACTTTGCTATGGAATTCTACCAGGATTGAGTTTACATGCAAAAACTGTCTATTTCAACTAAATTGGTGCATCCGTTACGAACTTTGTACTTTGCTATGGAATTCTACCAGGATTGAGTTTACATGCAAAAACTGTCTATTTGAACGTAATTCGTGCATCCGATACGAACTTTGTACTTTGCTATGGAATTCTACCAGGATTGAGTTTACATGCAAAAACTGTCTATTTCAACTAAATTCGTGCATCCGATACGAACTTTGTACTTTGCTATGGAATTCTACCAGGATTGAGTTTACATGCAAAAACTGTCTATTTCAACTAAATTGGTGCATCCGTTACGAACTTTGTACTTTGCTATGGAATTCTACCAGGATTGAGTTTACATGCAAAAACTGTCTATTTGAACGTAATTCGTGCATCCGATACGAACTTTGTACTTTGCTATGGAATTCTACCAGGATTGAGTTTACATGCAAAAACTGTCTATTTCAACTAAATTCGTGCATCCGATACGAACTTTGTACTTTGCTATGGAATTCTACCAGGATTGAGTTTACATGCAAAAACTGTCTATTTCAACTAAATTGGTGCATCCGTTACGAACTTTGTACTTTGCTATGGAATTCTACCAGGATTGAGTTTACATGCAAAAACTGTCTATTTCAACTAAATTCGTGCATCCGATACGAACTTTGTACTTTGCTATGGAATTCTACCAGGATAGAGTTTACATGCAAAAACTGTCTATTTGAACGTAATTCGTGCATCCGATACGAACTTTGTACTTTGCTATGGAATTCTACCAGGATTGAGTTTACATGCAAAAACTGTCTCTTTCAACTAAATTCGTGCATCCGATACGAACTTTGTACTTTGCTATGGAATTCTACCAGGATTGAGTTTACATGCAAAAACTGTCTATTTCAACTAAATTGGTGCATCCGTTACGAACTTTGTACTTTGCTATGGAATTCTACCAGGATTGAGTTTACATGCAAAAACTGTCTATTTCAACTAAATTGGTGCATCCGTTACGAACTTTGTACTTTGCTATGGAATTCTACCAGGATTGAGTTTACATGCAAAAACTGTCTATTTGAACGTAATTCGTGCATCCGATACGAACTTTGTACTTTGCTATGGAATTCTACCAGGATTGAGTTTACATGCAAAAACTGTCTATTTCAACTAAATTCGTGCATCCGATACGAACTTTGTACTTTGCTATGGAATTCTACCAGGATTGAGTTTACATGCAAAAACTGTCTATTTCAACTAAATTGGTGCATCCGTTACGAACTTTGTACTTTGCTATGGAATTCTACCAGGATTGAGTTTACATGCAAAAACTGTCTATTTCAACTAAATTCGTGCATCCGATACGAACTTTGTACTTTGCTATGGAATTCTACCAGGATAGAGTTTACATGCAAAAACTGTCTATTTGAACGTAATTCGTGCATCCGATACGAACTTTGTACTTTGCTATGGAATTCTACCAGGATTGAGTTTACATGCAAAAACTGTCTATTTGAACGTAATTCGTGCATCCGATACGAACTTTGTACTTTGCTATGGAATTCTACCAGGATTGAGTTTACATGCAAAAACTGTCTATTTCAACTAAATTCGTGCATCCGATACGAACTTTGTACTTTGCTATGGAATTCTACCAGGATTGAGTTTACATGCAAAAACTGTCTATTTGAACGTAATTGGTGCATCCGATACGAACTTTGTACTTTGCTATGGAATTCTACCAGGATTGAGTTTACATGCAAAAACTGTCTATTTCAACTAAATTCGTGCATCCGATACGAACTTTGTACTTTGCTATGGAATTCTACCAGGATTGAGTTTACATGCAAAAACTGTCTATTTCAACTAAATTGGTGCATCCGTTACGAACTTTGTACTTTGCTATGGAATTCTACCAGGATAGAGTTTACATGCAAAAACTGTCTATTTCAACTAAATTGGTGCATCCGTTACGAACTTTGTACTTTGCTATGGAATTCTACCAGGATTGAGTTTACATGCAAAAACTGTCTATTTGAACGTAATTCGTGCATCCGATACGAACTTTGTACTTTGCTATGGAATTCTACCAGGATTGAGTTTACATGCAAAAACTGTCTATTTCAACTAAATTCGTGCATCCGATACGAACTTTGTACTTTGCTATGGAATTCTACCAGGATTGAGTTTACATGCAAAAACTGTCTATTTCAACTAAATTCGTGCATCCGATACGAACTTTGTACTTTGCTATGGAATTCTACCAGGATTGAGTTTACATGCAAAAACTGTCTATTTCAACTAAATTGGTGCATCCGTTACGAACTTTGTACTTTGCTATGGAATTCTACCAGGATTGAGTTTACATGCAAAAACTGTCTATTTCAACTAAATTCGTGCATCCGATACGAACTTTGTACTTTGCTATGGAATTCTACCAGGATTGAGTTTACATGCAAAAACTGTCTATTTCAACTAAATTGGTGCATCCGTTACGAACTTTGTACTTTGCTATGGAATTCTACCAGGATAGAGTTTACATGCAAAAACTGTCTATTTCAACTAAATTGGTGCATCCGTTACGAACTTTGTACTTTGCTATGGAATTCTACCAGGATTGAGTTTACATGCAAAAACTGTCTATTTCAACTAAATTCGTGCATCCGATACGAACTTTGTACTTTGCTATGGAATTCTACCAGGATTGAGTTTACATGCAAAAACTGTCTATTTCAACTAAATTCGTGCATCCGATACGAACTTTGTACTTTGCTATGGAATTCTACCAGGATTGAGTTTACATGCAAAAACTGTCTATTTCAACTAAATTGGTGCATCCGTTACGAACTTTGTACTTTGCTATGGAATTCTACCAGGATTGAGTTTACATGCAAAAACTGTCTATTTCAACTAAATTGGTGCATCCGTTACGAACTTTGTACTTTGCTATGGAATTCTATCAGGATTGAGTTTACATGCAAAAACTGTCTATTTCAACTAAATTCGTGCATCCGATACGAACTTTGTACTTTGCTATGGAATTCTACCAGGATTGAGTTTACATGCAAAAACTGTCTATTTCAACTAAATTCGTGCATCCGATACGAACTTTGTACTTTGCTATGGAATTCTACCAGGATTGAGTTTACATGCAAAAACTGTCTATTTCAACTAAATTGGTGCATCCGTTACGAACTTTGTACTTTGCTATGGAATTCTACCAGGATTGAGTTTACATGCAAAAACTGTCTATTTCAACTAAATTGGTGCATCCGTTACGAACTTTGTACTTTGCTATGGAATTCTATCAGGATTGAGTTTACATGCAAAAACTGTCTATTTCAACTAAATTCGTGCATCCGATACGAACTTTGTACTTTGCTATGGAATTCTACCAGGATTGAGTTTACATGCAAAAACTGTCTATTTGAACGTAATTCGTGCATCCGATACGAACTTTGTACTTTGCTATGGAATTCTACCAGGATTGAGTTTACATGCAAAAACTGTCTATTTCAACTAAATTCGTGCATCCGATACGAACTTTGTACTTTGCTATGGAATTCTACCAGGATTGAGTTTACATGCAAAAACTGTCTATTTCAACTAAATTCGTGCATCCGATACGAACTTTGTACTTTGCTATGGAATTCTACCAGGATTGAGTTTACATGCAAAAACTGTCTATTTGAACGTAATTCGTGCATCCGATACGAACTTTGTACTTTGCTATGGAATTCTACCAGGATTGAGTTTACATGCAAAAACTGTCTATTTCAACTAAATTCGTGCATCCGATACGAACTTTGTACTTTGCTATGGAATTCTACCAGGATTGAGTTTACATGCAAAAACTGTCTATTTCAACTAAATTCGTGCATCCGATACGAACTTTGTACTTTGCTATGGAATTCTACCAGGATAGAGTTTACATGCAAAAACTGTCTATTTGAACGTAATTCGTGCATCCGATACGAACTTTGTACTTTGCTATGGAATTCTACCAGGATTGAGTTTACATGCAAAAACTGTCTATTTGAACGTAATTCGTGCATCCGATACGAACTTTGTACTTTGCTATGGAATTCTACCAGGATTGAGTTTACATGCAAAAACTGTCTATTTCAACTAAATTCGTGCATCCGATACGAACTTTGTACTTTGCTATGGAATTCTACCAGGATTGAGTTTACATGCAAAAACTGTCTATTTCAACTAAATTCGTGCATCCGATACGAACTTTGTACTTTGCTATGGAATTCTACCAGGATTGAGTTTACATGCAAAAACTGTCTATTTCAACTAAATTGGTGCATCCGATACGAACTTTGTACTTTGCTATGGAATTCTACCAGGATTGAGTTTACATGCAAAAACTGTCTATTTCAACTAAATTCGTGCATCCGATACGAACTTTGTACTTTGCTATGGAATTCTACCAGGATTGAGTTTACATGCAAAAACTGTCTATTTCAACTAAATTCGTGCATCCGATACGAACTTTGTACTTTGCTATGGAATTCTACCAGGATTGAGTTTACATGCAAAAACTGTCTATTTGAACGTAATTCGTGCATCCGATACGAACTTTGTACTTTGCTATGGAATTCTACCAGGATTGAGTTTACATGCAAAAACTGTCTATTTCAACTAAATTCGTGCATCCGATACGAACTTTGTACTTTGCTATGGAATTCTACCAGGATTGAGTTTACATGCAAAAACTGTCTATTTCAACTAAATTCGTGCATCCGATACGAACTTTGTACTTTGCTATGGAATTCTACCAGGATTGAGTTTACATGCAAAAACTGTCTATTTCAACTAAATTCGTGCATCCGATACGAACTTTGTACTTTGCTATGGAATTCTACCAGGATTGAGTTTACATGCAAAAACTGTCTATTTCAACTAAATTCGTGCATCCGATACGAACTTTGTACTTTGCTATGGAATTCTACCAGGATTGAGTTTACATGCAAAAACTGTCTATTTCAACTAAATTCGTGCATCCGATACGAATTTTGTACTTTGCTATGGAATTCTACCAGGATTGAGTTTACATGCAAAAACTGTCTATTTGAACGTAATTCGTGCATCCGATACGAACTTTGTACTTTGCTATGGAATTCTACCAGGATTGAGTTTACATGCAAAAACTGTCTATTTGAACGTAATTCGTGCATCCGATACGAACTTTGTACTTTGCCATGGAATTCTACCAGGATTGAGTTTACATGCAAAAACTGTCTATTTCAACTAAATTCGTGCATCCGATACGAACTTTGTACTTTGCTATGGAATTCTACCAGGATTGAGTTTACATGCAAAAACTGTCTATTTCAACTAAATTCGTGCATCCGATACGAACTTTGTACTTTGCTATGGAATTCTACCAGGATTGAGTTTACATGCAAAAACTGTCTATTTGAACGTAATTCGTGCATCCGATACGAATTTTGTACTTTGCTATGGAATTCTACCAGGATTGAGTTTACATGCAAAAACTGTCTATTTCAACTAAATTCGTGCATCCGATACGAACTTTGTACTTTGCTATGTAGTTCTACCAGGAATGTGTTACCATGCAAAAACTGTCTATTTCAACTAATTTTGTCCATCCGATACGAACTTTGTACTTTGCTATGGAATTCTACCAGGATTGAGTTTACATGCAAAAACTGTCTATTTCAACTAAATTCGTGCATCCGATACGAACTTTGTACTTTGCTATGGAATTCTACCAGGATAGAGTTTACATGCAAAAACTGTCTATTTGAACGTAATTCGTGCATCCGATACGAACTTTGTACTTTGCTATGGAATTCTACCAGGATTGAGTTTACATGCAAAAACTGTCTATTTCAACTAAATTGGTGCATCCGATACGAACTTTGTACTTTGCTATGGAATTCTACCAGGATTGAGTTTACATGCAAAAACTGTCTATTTCAACTAAATTGGTGCATCCGATACGAACTTTGTACTTTGCTATGGAATTCTACCAGGATTGAGTTTACATGCAAAAACTGTCTATTTCAACTGAATTGGTGCATCCGATACGAACTTTGTACTTTGCTATGGAATTCTACCAGGATTGAGTTTACATGCAAAAACTGTCTATTTCAACTAAATTGGTGCATCCGATACGAACTTTGTACTTTGCTATGGCATTCTACCAGGATTGAGTTTACATGCAAAAACTGTCTATTTCAACTAAATTGGTGCATCCGTTATGAACTTTGTACTTTGCTATGGAATTCTACCAGGATTGAGTTTACATGCAAAAACTGTCTATTTCAAATGCTATGGAATTCTACCAGGATTGAGTTTACATGCAAAAACTGTCTATTTCAACTAAATTCGTGCATCCGATACGAACTTTGTACTTTGCTATGGAATTCTACCAGGATTGAGTTTACATGCAAAAACTGTCTATTTCAACTAAATTCGTGCATCCGATACGAACTTTGTACTTTGCTATGGAATTCTACCAGGATTGAGTTTACATGCAAAAACTGTCTATTTCAACTAAATTCGTGCATCCGATACGAACTTTGTACTTTGCTATGGAATTCTACCAGGATTGAGTTTACATGCAAAAACTGTCTATTTCAACTAAATTCGTGCATCCGATACGAACTTTGTACTTTGCTATGGAATTCTACCAGGATTGAGTTTACATGCAAAAACTGTCTATTTCAACTAAATTCGTGCATCCGATACGAATTTTGTACTTTGCTATGGAATTCTACCAGGATTGAGTTTACATGCAAAAACTGTCTATTTGAACGTAATTCGTGCATCCGATACGAACTTTGTACTTTGCTATGGAATTCTACCAGGATTGAGTTTACATGCAAAAACTGTCTATTTGAACGTAATTCGTGCATCCGATACGAACTTTGTACTTTGCCATGGAATTCTACCAGGATTGAGTTTACATGCAAAAACTGTCTATTTCAACTAAATTCGTGCATCCGATACGAACTTTGTACTTTGCTATGGAATTCTACCAGGATTGAGTTTACATGCAAAAACTGTCTATTTCAACTAAATTCGTGCATCCGATACGAACTTTGTACTTTGCTATGGAATTCTACCAGGATTGAGTTTACATGCAAAAACTGTCTATTTGAACGTAATTCGTGCATCCGATACGAATTTTGTACTTTGCTATGGAATTCTACCAGGATTGAGTTTACATGCAAAAACTGTCTATTTCAACTAAATTCGTGCATCCGATACGAACTTTGTACTTTGCTATGTAGTTCTACCAGGAATGTGTTACCATGCAAAAACTGTCTATTTCAACTAATTTTGTCCATCCGATACGAACTTTGTACTTTGCTATGGAATTCTACCAGGATTGAGTTTACATGCAAAAACTGTCTATTTCAACTAAATTCGTGCATCCGATACGAACTTTGTACTTTGCTATGGAATTCTACCAGGATAGAGTTTACATGCAAAAACTGTCTATTTGAACGTAATTCGTGCATCCGATACGAACTTTGTACTTTGCTATGGAATTCTACCAGGATTGAGTTTACATGCAAAAACTGTCTATTTCAACTAAATTGGTGCATCCGATACGAACTTTGTACTTTGCTATGGAATTCTACCAGGATTGAGTTTACATGCAAAAACTGTCTATTTCAACTAAATTGGTGCATCCGATACGAACTTTGTACTTTGCTATGGAATTCTACCAGGATTGAGTTTACATGCAAAAACTGTCTATTTCAACTGAATTGGTGCATCCGATACGAACTTTGTACTTTGCTATGGAATTCTACCAGGATTGAGTTTACATGCAAAAACTGTCTATTTCAACTAAATTGGTGCATCCGATACGAACTTTGTACTTTGCTATGGCATTCTACCAGGATTGAGTTTACATGCAAAAACTGTCTATTTCAACTAAATTGGTGCATCCGTTATGAACTTTGTACTTTGCTATGGAATTCTACCAGGATTGAGTTTACATGCAAAAACTGTCTATTTCAAATAAATTGGTGCATCCGATACGAACTTTGTACTTTGCTATGGAATTCTACCAGGATTGAGTTTACATGCAAAAACTGTCTATTTCAACTAAATTGGTGCATCCGTTATGAACTTTGTACTTTGCTATGGAATTCTACCAGGATTGAGTTTACATGCAAAAACTGTCTATTTCAACTAAATTGGTGCATCCGTTATGAACTTTGTACTTTGCTATGGAATTCTACCAGGATTGAGTTTACATGCAAAAACTGTCTATTTCAACTAAATTCGTGCATCCGATACGAACTTTGTACTTTGCTATGGAATTCTACCAGGATTGAGTTTACATGCAAAAACTGTCTATTTGAACGTAATTCGTGCATCCGATACGAACTTTGTACTTTGCTATGGAATTCTACCAGGATTGAGTTTACATGCAAAAACTGTCTATTTCAACTAAATTGGTGCATCCGATACGAACTTTGTACTTTGCTATGGAATTCTACCAGGATTGAGTTTGCACGCAAAAACTGTCTATTTCAACTAAATTGGTGCATCCGTTATGAACTTTGTGCTTTGCTATGGAATTCTACCAGGATTGAGTTTACATGCAAAAACTGTCTATTTCAACTAAATTGGTGCATCCGTTATGAACTTTGTACTTTGCTATGGAATTCTACCAGGATTGAGTTTACATGCAAAAACTGTCTATTTCAAATAAATTGGTGCATCCGATACGAACTTTGTACTTTGCTATGGAATTCTACCAGGATTGAGTTTACATGCAAAAACTGTCTATTTCAACTAAATTGGTGCATCCGTTATGAACTTTGTACTTTGCTATGGAATTCTACCAGGATTGAGTTTACATGCAAAAACTGTCTATTTCAACTAAATTCGTGCATCCGATACGAACTTTGTACTTTGCTATGGAATTCTACCAGGATTGAGTTTACATGCAAAAACTGTCTATTTGAACGTAATTCGTGCATCCGATACGAACTTTGTACTTTGCTATGGAATTCTACCAGGATTGAGTTTGCACGCAAAAACTGTCTATTTCAACTAAATTGGTGCATCCGATACGAACTTTGTACTTTGCTATGGAATTCTACCAGGATTGAGTTTGCACGCAAAAACTGTCTATTTCAACTAAATTGGTGCATCCGATACGAACTTTGTACTTTGCTATGGAATTCTACCAGGATTGAGTTTACATGCAAAAACTGTCTATTTCAACTGAATTGGTGCATCCGTTACGAACTTTGTACTTTGCTATGGAATTCTACCAGGATTGAGTTTACATGCAAAAACTGTCTATTTCAAATAAATTGGTGCATCCGATACGAACTTTGTACTTTGCTATGGAATTCTACCAGGATTGAGTTTACATGCAAAAACTGTCTATTTCAACTAAATTGGTGCATCCGTTATGAACTTTGTACTTTGCTATGGAATTCTACCAGGATTGAGTTTACATGCAAAAACTGTCTATTTCAACTAAATTCGTGCATCCGATACGAACTTTGTACTTTGCTATGGAATTCTACCAGGATTGAGTTTACATGCAAAAACTGTCTATTTGAACGTAATTCGTGCATCCGATACGAACTTTGTACTTTGCTATGGAATTCTACCAGGATTGAGTTTACATGCAAAAACTGTCTATTTCAACTAAATTGGTGCATCCGATACGAACTTTGTACTTTGCTATGGAATTCTACCAGGATTGAGTTTGCACGCAAAAACTGTCTATTTCAACTAAATTGGTGCATCCGTTATGAACTTTGTGCTTTGCTATGGAATTCTACCAGGATTGAGTTTACATGCAAAAACTGTCTATTTCAACTAAATTGGTGCATCCGTTACGAACTTTGTACTTTGCTATGGAATTCTACCAGGATTGAGTTTACATGCAAAAACTGTCTATTTCAACTAAATTGGTGCATCCGTTATGAACTTTGTACTTTGTTATGGAATTCTACCAGGATTGAGTTTACATGCAAAAACTGTCTATTTCAACTAAATTGGTGCATCCGTTATGAACTTTGTACTTTGCTATGGAATTCTACCAGGATTGAGTTTACATGCAAAAACTGTCTATTTCAACTAAATTGGTGCATCCGATACGAACTTTGTACTTTGCTATGGAATTCTACCAGGATTGAGTTTACATGCAAAAACTGTCTATTTCAACTAAATTGGTGCATCCGTTATGAACTTTGTACATTGCTATGGAATTCTACCAGGATTGAGTTTACATGCAAAAACTGTCTATTTCAACTAAATTTGTGCATCCGATTCGAACTTTGTACTTTGCTATGGAATTCTACCAGGATTGAGTTTACATGCAAAAACTGTCTATTTCAACTAAATTGGTGCATCCGTTATGAACTTTGTACATTGCTATGGAATTCTACCAGGATTGAGTTTACATGCAAAAACTGTCGATTTCAACTAAATTTGTGCATCCGTTATGAACTTTGTACATTGCTATGGAATTCTACCAGGATTGAGTTTACATGCAAAAACTGTCTATTTCAACTAAATTTGTGCATCCGATTCGAACTTTGTACTTTGCTATGGAATTCTACCAGGATTGAGTTTACATGCAAAAACTGTCTATTTCAACTAAATTGGTGCATCCGTTATGAACTTTGTACATTGCTATGGAATTCTACCAGGATTGAGTTTACATGCAAAAACTGTCTATTTCAACTAAATTTGTGCATCCGATTCGAACTTTGTACTTTGCTATGGAATTCTACCAGGAACGAGTTTACATGCAAAAACTGTCTATTTCAACTAAATTGGTGCATCCGTTATGAACTTTGTACATTGCTATGGAATTCTACCAGGATTGAGTTTACATGCAAAAACTGTCTATTTCAACTAAATTTGTGCATCCGTTATGAACTTTGTACTTTGCTATGGAATTCTACCAGGATTGAGTTTACATGCAAAAACTGTCTATTTCAACTAAATTTGTGCATCCGATACGAACTTTGTACATTGCTATGGAATTCTACCAGGATTGAGTTTACATGCAAAAACTGTCTATTTCAACTAAATTGGTGCATCCGTTATGAACTTTGTACATTGCTATGGAATTCTACCAGGATTGAGTTTACATGCAAAAACTGTCTATTTCAACTAAATTTGTGCATCCGATTCGAACTTTGTACTTTGCTATGGAATTCTACCAGGATTGAGTTTACATGCAAAAACTGTCTATTTCAACTAAATTGGTGCATCCGTTATGAACTTTGTACATTGCTATGGAATTCTACCAGGATTGAGTTTACATGCAAAAACTGTCTATTTCAACTAAATTGGTGCATCCGTTATGAACTTTGTACATTGCTATGGAATTCTACCAGGATTGAGTTTACATGCAAAAACTGTCTATTTCAACTAAATTTGTGCATCCGATTCGAACTTTGTACTTTGCTATGGAATTCTATCAGGATTGAGTTTACATGCAAAAACTGTCTATTTCAACTAAATTGGTGCATCCGTTATGAACTTTGTACATTGCTATGGAATTCTACCAGGATTGAGTTTACATGCAAAAACTGTCTATTTCAACTAAATTGGTGCATCCGTTATGAACTTTGTACTTTGCTATGGAATTCTACCAGGATTGAGTTTACATGCAAAAACTGTCTATTTCAACTAAATTGGTGCATCCGATTCGAACTTTGTACTTTGCTATGGAATTCTACCAGGATTGAGTTTACATGCAAAAACTGTCTATTTCAACTAAATTGGTGCATCCGATTCGAACTTTGTACTTTGCTATGGAATTCTACCAGGATTGAGTTTACATGCAAAAACTGTCTATTTCAACTAACTTCGTGCATCCGTTATGAACTTTGTACATTGCTATGGAATTCTACCAGGATTGAGTTTACATGCAAAAACTGTCTATTTCAACTAAATTGGTGCATCCGATTCGAACTTTGTACTTTGCTATGGAATTCTACCAGGATTGAGTTTACATGCAAAAACTGTCTATTTCAACTAACTTTGTGCATCCGTTACGAACTTTGTACTTTGCTATGGAATTCTACCAGGATTGAGTTTACATGCAAAAACTGTCTATTTCAACTAAATTGGTGCATCCGTTATGAACTTTGTACATTGCTATGGAATTCTACCAGGATTGAGTTTACATGCAAAAACTGTCTATTTCAACTTAATTGGTGCATCCGATTCGAACTTTGTACTTTGCTATGGAATTCTACCAGGATTGAGTTTACATGCAAAAACTGTCTATTTCAAGTAAATTGGTGCATCCGTTATGAACTTTGTACATTGCTATGGAATTCTACCAGGATTGAGTTTACATGCAAAAACTGTCTATTTCAACTAAATTGGTGCATCCGTTATGAACTTTGTACATTGCTATGGAATTCTACCAGGATTGAGTTTACATGCAAAAACTGTCTATTTCAACTAAATTGGTGCATCCGTTATGAACTTTGTACATTGCTATGGAATTCTACCAGGATTGAGTTTACATGCAAAAACTGTCTATTTCAACTAAATTGGTGCATCCGATTCGAACTTTGTACTTTGCTATGGAATTCTACCAGGATTGAGTTTACATGCAAAAACTGTCTATTTCAACTAACTTCGTGCATCCGTTACGAACTTTGTACTTTGCTATGGAATTCTACCAGGATTGAGTTTACATGCAAAAACTGTCTATTTCAACTAAATTGGTGCATCCGTTATGAACTTTGTACATTGCTATGGAATTCTACCAGGATTGAGTTTACATGCAAAAACTGTCTATTTCAACTAAATTGGTGCATCCGATTCGAACTTTGTACTTTGCTATGGAATTCTACCAGGATTGAGTTTACATGCAAAAACTGTCTATTTCAACTAAATTGGTGCATCCGTTACGAACTTTGTACTTTGCTATGGAATTCTACCAGGATTGAGTTTACATGCAAAAACTGTCTATTTCAACTAAATTGGTGCATCCGTTATGAACTTTGTACATTGCTATGGAATTCTACCAGGATTGAGTTTACATGCAAAAACTGTCTATTTCAACTAAATTGGTGCATCCGTTATGAACTTTGTACATTGCTATGGAATTCTACCAGGATTGAGTTTACATGCAAAAACTGTCTATTTCAACTAAATTGGTGCATCCGATTCGAACTTTGAACTTTGCTATGGAATTCTACCAGGATTGAGTTTACATGCAAAAACTGTCTATTTCAACTAACTTCGTGCATCCGTTACGAACTTTGTACTTTGCTATGGAAATCTACCAGGATTGAGTTTACATGCAAAAACTGTCTATTTCAACTAAATTGGTGCATCTGTTATGAACTTTGTACATTGCTATGGAATTCTACCAGGATTGAGTTTACATGCAAAAACTGTCTATTTCAACTAAATTGGTGCATCCGTTATGAACTTTGTACTTTGCTATGGAATTCTACCAGGATTGAGTTTACATGCAAAAACTGTCTATTTCAACTAAATTGGTGCATCCGTTATGAACTTTGTACATTGCTATGGAATTCTACCAGGATTGAGTTTACATGCAAAAACTGTCTATTTCAACTAAATTGGTGCATCCGTTATGAACTTTGTACTTTGCTATGGAATTCTACCAGGATTGAGTTTACATGCAAAAACTGTCTATTTCAACTAAATTGGTGCATCCGATTCGAACTTTGTACTTTGCTATGGAATTCTACCAGGATTGAGTTTACATGCAAAAACTGTCTATTTCAACTTAATTTGTGCATCCGTTACGAACTTTGTACATTGCTATGGAATTCTACCAGGATTGAGTTTACATGCAAAAACTGTCTATTTCAACTAAATTGGTGCATCCGTTATGAACTTTGTACATTGCTATGGAATTCTACCAGGATTGAGTTTACATGCAAAAACTGTCTATTTCAACTAAATTGGTGCATCCGATTCGAACTTTGTACTTTGCTATGGAATTCTACCAGGATTGAGTTTACATGCAAAAACTGTCTATTTCAACTAAATTGGTGCATCCGATTCGAACTTTGTACTTTGCTATGGAATTCTACCAGGATTGAGTTTACATGCAAAAACTGTCTATTTCAACTTAATTTGTGCATCCGTTACGAACTTTGTACATTGCTATGGAATTCTACCAGGATTGAGTTTACATGCAAAAACTGTCTATTTCAACTAAATTGGTGCATCCGATTCTAACTTTGTACTTTGCTATGGAATTCTACCAGGATTGAGTTTACATGCAAAAACTGTCTATTTCAACTAAATTGGTGCATCCGATTCGAACTTTGTACTTTGCTATGGAATTCTACCAGGATTGAGTTTACATGCAAAAACTGTCTATTTCAACTTAATTTGTGCATCCGTTTCGAACTTTGTACATTGCTATGGAATTCTACCAGGATTGAGTTTACATGCAAAAACTGTCTATTTCAACTAAATTGGTGCATCCGTTATGAACTTTGTACATTGCTATGGAATTCTACCAGGATTGAGTTTACATGCAAAAACTGTCTATTTCAACTAAATTGGTGCATCCGTTACGAACTTTGTACTTTGCTATGGAATTCTACCAGGATTGAGTTTACATGCAAAAACTGTCTATTTCAACTAAATTGGTGCATCCGTTATGAACTTTGTACATTGCTATGGAATTCTACCAGGATTGAGTTTACATGCAAAAACTGTCTATTTCAACTTAATTTGTGCATCCGATTCTAACTTTGTACTTTGCTATGGAATTCTACCAGGATTGAGTTTACATGCAAAAACTGTCTATTTCAACTTAATTTGTGCATCCGTTACGAACTTTGTACATTGCTATGGAATTCTACCAGGATTGAGTTTACATGCAAAAACTGTCTATTTCAACTAAATTGGTGCATCCGATTCTAACTTTGTACTTTGCTATGGAATTCTACCAGGATTGAGTTTACATGCAAAAACTGTCTATTTCAACTAAATTGGTGCATCCGATTCGAACTTTGTACTTTGCTATGGAATTCTACCAGGATTGAGTTTACATGCAAAAACTGTCTATTTCAACTTAATTTGTGCATCCGTTACGAACTTTGTACATTGCTATGGAATTCTACCAGGATTGAGTTTACATGCAAAAACTGTCTATTTCAACTTAATTTGTGCATCCGTTACGAACTTTGTACATTGCTATGGAATTCTACCAGGATTGAGTTTACATGCAAAAACTGTCTATTTCAACTTAATTTGTGCATCCGTTTCGAACTTTGTACATTGCTATGGAATTCTACCAGGATTGAGTTTACATGCAAAAACTGTCTATTTCAACTAAATTGGTGCATCCGATTCTAACTTTGTACTTTGCTATGGAATTCTACCAGGATTGAGTTTACATGCAAAAACTGTCTATTTCAACTAAATTGGTGCATCCGATTCGAACTTTGTACTTTGCTATGGAATTCTACCAGGATTGAGTTTACATGCAAAAACTGTCTATTTCAACTAAATTGGTGCATCCGATTCTAACTTTGTACTTTGCTATGGAATTCTACCAGGATTGAGTTTACATGCAAAAACTGTCTATTTCAACTAAATTGGTGCATCCGATTCTAACTTTGTACTTTGCTATGGAATTCTACCAGGATTGAGTTTACATGCAAAAACTGTCTATTTCAACTAAATTGGTGCATCCGATTCTAACTTTGTACTTTGCTATGGAATTCTACCAGGATTGAGTTTACATGCAAAAACTGTCTATTTCAACTAAATTGGTGCATCCGATTCGAACTTTGTACTTTGCTATGGAATTCTACCAGGATTGAGTTTACATGCAAAAACTGTCTATTTCAACTTAATTTGTGCATCCGTTACGAACTTTGTACATTGCTATGGAATTCTACCAGGATTGAGTTTACATGCAAAAACTGTCTATTTCAACTAAATTGGTGCATCCGTTATGAACTTTGTACATTGCTATGGAATTCTACCAGGATTGAGTTTACATGCAAAAACTGTCTATTTCAACTAAATTGGTGCATCTGATTCTAACTTTGTACTTTGCTATGGAATTCTACCAGGATTGAGTTTACATGCAAAAACTGTCTATTTCAACTAAATTGGTGCATCCGTTATGAACTTTGTACATTGCTATGGAATTCTACCAGGATTGAGTTTACATGCAAAAACTGTCTATTTCAACTTAATTTGTGCATCCGTTACGAACTTTGTACATTGCTATGGAATTCTACCAGGATTGAGTTTACATGCAAAAACTGTCTATTTCAACTTAATTTGTGCATCCGTTACGAACTTTGTACATTGCTATGGAATTCTACCAGGATTGAGTTTACATGCAAAAACTGTCTATTTCAACTAAATTGGTGCATCCGTTATGAACTTTGTACATTGCTATGGAATTCTACCAGGATTGAGTTTACATGCAAAAACTGTCTATTTCAACTAAATTGGTGCATCCGATTCTAACTTTGTACTTTGCTATGGAATTCTACCAGGATTGAGTTTACATGCAAAAACTGTCTATTTCAACTAAATTGGTGCATCCGTTACGAACTTTGTACATTGCTATGGAATTCTACCAGGATTGAGTTTACATGCAAAAACTGTCTATTTCAACTAAATTGGTGCATCCGATTCTAACTTTGTACATTGCTATGGAATTCTACCAGGATTGAGTTTACATCCAAAAACTGTCTATTTCAACTAAATTGGTGCATCCGTTATGAACTTTGTACATTGCTATGGAATTCTACCAGGATTGAGTTTACATGCAAAAACTGTCTATTTCAACTAAATTGGTGCATCCGTTATGAACTTTGTACATTGCTATGGAATTCTACCAGGATTGAGTTTACATGCAAAAACTGTCTATTTCAACTTAATTTGTGCATCCGTTACGAACTTTGTACATTGCTATGGAATTCTACCAGGATTGAGTTTACATGCAAAAACTGTCTATTTCAACTAAATTGGTGCATCCGTTATGAACTTTGTACATTGCTATGGAATTCTACCAGGATTGAGTTTACATGCAAAAACTGTCTATTTCAACTAAATTGGTGCATCCGATTCTAACTTTGTACATTGCTATGGAATTCTACCAGGATTGAGTTTACATGCAAAAACTGTCTATTTCAACTTAATTTGTGCATCCGTTACGAACTTTGTACATTGCTATGGAATTCTACCAGGATTGAGTTTACATGCAAAAACTGTCTATTTCAACTAAATTGGTGCATCCGTTATGAACTTTGTACATTGCTATGGAATTCTACCAGGATTGAGTTTACATGCAAAAACTGTCTATTTCAACTTAATTTGTGCATCCGTTACGAACTTTGTACATTGCTATGGAATTCTACCAGGATTGAGTTTACATCCAAAAACTGTCTATTTCAACTAAATTGGTGCATCCGATTCGAACTTTGTACTTTGCTATGGAATTCTACCAGGATTGAGTTTACATGCAAAAACTGTCTATTTCAACTTAATTTGTGCATCCGTTACGAACTTTGTACATTGCTATGGAATTCTACCAGGATTGAGTTTACATGCAAAAACTGTCTATTTCAACTTAATTTGTGCATCCGTTACGAACTTTGTACATTGCTATGGAATTCTACCAGGATTGAGTTTACATGCAAAAACTGTCTATTTCAACTAAATTGGTGCATCCGTTATGAACTTTGTACATTGCTATGGAATTCTACCAGGATTGAGTTTACATGCAAAAACTGTCTATTTCAACTAAATTGGTGCATCCGATTCTAACTTTGTACATTGCTATGGAATTCTACCAGGATTGAGTTTACATGCAAAAACTGTCTATTTCAACTTAATTTGTGCATCCGTTACGAACTTTGTACATTGCTATGGAATTCTACCAGGATTGAGTTTACATGCAAAAACTGTCTATTTCAACTAAATTGGTGCATCCGTTATGAACTTTGTACATTGCTATGGAATTCTACCAGGATTGAGTTTACATGCAAAAACTGTCTATTTCAACTTAATTTGTGCATCCGTTACGAACTTTGTACATTGCTATGGAATTCTACCAGGATTGAGTTTACATGCAAAAACTGTCTATTTCAACTAAATTGGTGCATCCGTTATGAACTTTGTACATTGCTATGGAATTCTACCAGGATTGAGTTTACATCCAAAAACTGTCTATTTCAACTAAATTGGTGCATCCGTTATGAACTTTGTACATTGCTATGGAATTCTACCAGGATTGAGTTTACATGCAAAAACTGTCTATTTCAACTAAATTGGTGCATCCGTTACGAACTTTGTACTTTGCTATGGAATTCTACCAGGATTGAGTTTACATGCAAAAACTGTCTATTTCAACTAAATTGGTGCATCCGTTATGAACTTTGTACATTGCTATGGAATTCTACCAGGATTGAGTTTACATGCAAAAACTGTCTATTTCAACTTAATTTGTGCATCCGTTACGAACTTTGTACATTGCTATGGAATTCTACCAGGATTGAGTTTACATCCAAAAACTGTCTATTTCAACTAAATTGGTGCATCCGTTATGAACTTTGTACATTGCTATGGAATTCTACCAGGATTGAGTTTACATGCAAAAACTGTCTATTTCAACTAAATTGGTGCATCCGTTATGAACTTTGTACATTGCTATGGAATTCTACCAGGATTGAGTTTACATGCAAAAACTGTCTATTTCAACTTAATTTGTGCATCCGTTACGAACTTTGTACATTGCTATGGAATTCTACCAGGATTGAGTTTACATCCAAAAACTGTCTATTTCAACTAAATTGGTGCATCCGTTATGAACTTTGTACATTGCTATGGAATTCTACCAGGATTGAGTTTACATGCAAAAACTGTCTATTTCAACTAAATTGGTGCATCCGTTATGAACTTTGTACATTGCTATGGAATTCTACCAGGATTGAGTTTACATCCAAAAACTGTCTATTTCAACTAAATTGGTGCATCCGTTACGAACTTTGTACTTTGCTATGGAATTCTACCAGGATTGAGTTTACATGCAAAAACTGTCTATTTCAACTTAATTTGTGCATCCGTTACGAACTTTGTACATTGCTATGGAATTCTACCAGGATTGAGTTTACATGCAAAAACTGTCTATTTCAACTAAATTGGTGCATCCGATTCTAACTTTGTACATTGCTATGGAATTCTACCAGGATTGAGTTTACATGCAAAAACTGTCTATTTCAACTTAATTTGTGCATCCGTTACGAACTTTGTACATTGCTATGGAATTCTACCAGGATTGAGTTTACATGCAAAAACTGTCTATTTCAACTAAATTGGTGCATCCGTTATGAACTTTGTACATTGCTATGGAATTCTACCAGGATTGAGTTTACATCCAAAAACTGTCTATTTCAACTAAATTGGTGCATCCGTTATGAACTTTGTACATTGCTATGGAATTCTACCAGGATTGAGTTTACATGCAAAAACTGTCTATTTCAACTTAATTTGTGCATCCGTTACGAACTTTGTACATTGCTATGGAATTCTACCAGGATTGAGTTTACATGCAAAAACTGTCTATTTCAACTAAATTGGTGCATCCGATTCTAACTTTGTACTTTGCTATGGAATTCTACCAGGATTGAGTTTACATGCAAAAACTGTCTATTTCAACTAAATTGGTGCATCCGATTCGAACTTTGTACTTTGCCATGGAATTCTACCAGGATTGAGTTTACATGCAAAAACTGTCTATTTCAACTTAATTTGTGCATCCGTTACGAACTTTGTACATTGCTATGGAATTCTACCAGGATTGAGTTTACATGCAAAAACTGTCTATTTCAACTTAATTTGTGCATCCGTTACGAACTTTGTACATTGCTATGGAATTCTACCAGGATTGAGTTTACATCCAAAAACTGTCTATTTCAACTTAATTTGTGCATCCGTTACGAACTTTGTACATTGCTATGGAATTCTACCAGGATTGAGTTTACATGCAAAAACTGTCTATTTCAACTAAATTGGTGCATCCGTTATGAACTTTGTACTTTGCTATGGAATTCTACCAGGATTGAGTTTACATGCAAAAACTGTCTATTTCAACTAAATTGGTGCATCCGATTCGAACTTTGTACTTTGCTATGGAATTCTACCAGGATTGAGTTTACATGCAAAAACTGTCTATTTCAACTAAATTGGTGCATCCGTTATGAACTTTGTACATTGCTATGGAATTCTACCAGGATTGAGTTTACATGCAAAAACTGTCTATTTCAACTAAATTGGTGCATCCGTTATGAACTTTGTACATTGCTATGGAATTCTACCAGGATTGAGTTTACATGCAAAAACTGTCTATTTCAACTAAATTGGTGCATCCGTTATGAACTTTGTACTTTGCTATGGAATTCTACCAGGATTGAGTTTACATGCAAAAACTGTCTATTTCAACTAAATTGGTGCATCCGATTCGAACTTTGTACTTTGCTATGGAATTCTACCAGGATTGAGTTTACATGCAAAAACTGTCTATTTCAACTAAATTGGTGCATCCGTTATGAACTTTGTACATTGCTATGGAATTCTACCAGGATTGAGTTTACATGCAAAAACTGTCTATTTCAACTTAATTTGTGCATCCGTTACGAACTTTGTACATTGCTATGGAATTCTACCAGGATTGAGTTTACATGCAAAAACTGTCTATTTCAACTAAATTGGTGCATCCGTTATGAACTTTGTACATTGCTATGGAATTCTACCAGGATTGAGTTTACATGCAAAAACTGTCTATTTCAACTAAATTGGTGCATCCGATTCGAACTTTGTACTTTGCTATGGAATTCTACCAGGATTGAGTTTACATGCAAAAACTGTCTATTTCAACTAAATTGGTGCATCCGATTCGAACTTTGTACTTTGCTATGGAATTCTACCAGGATTGAGTTTACATGCAAAAACTGTCTATTTCAACTAAATTGGTGCATCCGTTATGAACTTTGTACATTGCTATGGAATTCTACCAGGATTGAGTTTACATGCAAAAACTGTCTATTTCAACTAAATTGGTGCATCCGTTATGAACTTTGTACTTTGCTATGGAATTCTACCAGGATTGAGTTTACATGCAAAAACTGTCTATTTCAACTAAATTGGTGCATCCGTTATGAACTTTGTACTTTGCTATGGAATTCTACCAGGATTGAGTTTACATGCAAAAACTGTCTATTTCAACTAAATTGGTGCATCCGATTCGAACTTTGTACTTTGCTATGGAATTCTACCAGGATTGAGTTTACATGCAAAAACTGTCTATTTCAACTAAATTGGTGCATCCGTTATGAACTTTGTACATTGCTATGGAATTCTACCAGGATTGAGTTTACATGCAAAAACTGTCTATTTCAACTTAATTTGTGCATCCGTTACGAACTTTGTACATTGCTATGGAATTCTACCAGGATTGAGTTTACATGCAAAAACTGTCTATTTCAACTTAATTTGTGCATCCGTTACGAACTTTGTACATTGCTATGGAATTCTACCAGGATTGAGTTTACATGCAAAAACTGTCTATTTCAACTAAATTGGTGCATCCGTTATGAACTTTGTACATTGCTATGGAATTCTACCAGGATTGAGTTTACATGCAAAAACTGTCTATTTCAACTAAATTGGTGCATCCGTTATGAACTTTGTACATTGCTATGGAATTCTACCAGGATTGAGTTTACATGCAAAAACTGTCTATTTCAACTAAATTGGTGCATCCGTTATGAACTTTGTACTTTGCTATGGAATTCTACCAGGATTGAGTTTACATGCAAAAACTGTCTATTTCAACTAAATTGGTGCATCCGATTCGAACTTTGTACTTTGCTATGGAATTCTACCAGGATTGAGTTTACATGCAAAAACTGTCTATTTCAACTAAATTGGTGCATCCGTTATGAACTTTGTACATTGCTATGGAATTCTACCAGGATTGAGTTTACATGCAAAAACTGTCTATTTCAACTTAATTTGTGCATCCGTTACGAACTTTGTACATTGCTATGGAATTCTACCAGGATTGAGTTTACATGCAAAAACTGTCTATTTCAACTAAATTGGTGCATCCGTTATGAACTTTGTACATTGCTATGGAATTCTACCAGGATTGAGTTTACATGCAAAAACTGTCTATTTCAACTTAATTTGTGCATCCGTTACGAACTTTGTACATTGCTATGGAATTCTACCAGGATTGAGTTTACATGCAAAAACTGTCTATTTCAACTTAATTTGTGCATCCGTTACGAACTTTGTACATTGCTATGGAATTCTACCAGGATTGAGTTTACATGCAAAAACTGTCTATTTCAACTAAATTGGTGCATCCGATTCTAACTTTGTACTTTGCTATGGAATTCTACCAGGATTGAGTTTACATGCAAAAACTGTCTATTTCAACTAAATTGGTGCATCCGTTATGAACTTTGTACATTGCTATGGAATTCTACCAGGATTGAGTTTACATGCAAAAACTGTCTATTTCAACTTAATTTGTGCATCCGTTACGAACTTTGTACATTGCTATGGAATTCTACCAGGATTGAGTTTACATGCAAAAACTGTCTATTTCAACTTAATTTGTGCATCCGTTACGAACTTTGTACATTGCTATGGAATTCTACCAGGATTGAGTTTACATGCAAAAACTGTCTATTTCAACTAAATTGGTGCATCCGTTATGAACTTTGTACATTGCTATGGAATTCTACCAGGATTGAGTTTACATGCAAAAACTGTCTATTTCAACTAAATTGGTGCATCCGATTCGAACTTTGTACTTTGCTATGGAATTCTACCAGGATTGAGTTTACATGCAAAAACTGTCTATTTCAACTTAATTTGTGCATCCGTTACGAACTTTGTACATTGCTATGGAATTCTACCAGGATTGAGTTTAAATGCAAAAACTGTCTATTTCAACTAAATTGGTGCATCCGTTATGAACTTTGTACATTGCTATGGAATTCTACCAGGATTGAGTTTACATGCAAAAACTGTCTATTTCAACTAAATTGGTGCATCCGTTATGAACTTTGTACATTGCTATGGAATTCTACCAGGATTGAGTTTACATGCAAAAACTGTCTATTTCAACTAAATTGGTGCATCCGATTCGAACTTTGTACTTTGCCATGGAATTCTACCAGGATTGAGTTTACATGCAAAAACTGTATATTTCAACTTAATTTGTGCATCCGTTACGAACTTTGTACATTGCTATGGAATTCTACCAGGATTGAGTTTACATGCAAAAACTGTCTATTTCAACTTAATTTGTGCATCCGTTACGAACTTTGTACATTGCTATGGAATTCTACCAGGATTGAGTTTACATGCAAAAACTGTCTATTTCAACTTAATTTGTGCATCCGTTACGAACTTTGTACATTGCTATGGAATTCTACCAGGATTGAGTTTACATGCAAAAACTGTCTATTTCAACTAAATTGGTGCATCCGTTATGAACTTTGTACATTGCTATGGAATTCTACCAGGATTGAGTTTACATGCAAAAACTGTCTATTTCAACTAAATTGGTGCATCCGTTATGAACTTTGTACATTGCTATGGAATTCTACCAGGATTGAGTTTACATGCAAAAACTGTCTATTTCAACTAAATTGGTGCATCCGTTATGAACTTTGTACTTTGCTATGGAATTCTACCAGGATTGAGTTTACATGCAAAAACTGTCTATTTCAACTAAATTGGTGCATCCGATTCGAACTTTGTACTTTGCTATGGAATTCTACCAGGATTGAGTTTACATGCAAAAACTGTCTATTTCAACTAAATTGGTGCATCCGTTATGAACTTTGTACATTGCTATGGAATTCTACCAGGATTGAGTTTACATGCAAAAACTGTCTATTTCAACTAAATTGGTGCATCCGATACGAACTTTGTACTTTGCTATGGAATTCTACCAGGATTGAGTTTACATGCAAAAACTGTCTATTTCAACTAAATTCGTGCATCCGATACGAACTTTGTACTTTGCTATGGAATTCTACCAGGATTGAGTTTACATGCAAAAACTGTCTATTTCAACTAAATTGGTGCATCCGATACGAACTTTGTACTTTGCTATGGAATTCTACCAGGATTGAGTTTACATGCAAAAACTGTCTATTTCAACTAAATTGGTGCATCCGTTATGAACTTTGTACTTTGCTATGGAATTATACCAGGATTGAGTTTACATGCAAAAACTGTCTATTTCAACTAAATTGGTGCATCCGTTATGAACTTTGTACATTGCTATGGAATTCTACCAGGATTGAGTTTACATGCAAAAACTGTCTATTTCAACTAAATTCGTGCATCCGATACGAACTTTGTACTTTGCTATGGAATTCTACCAGGATTGAGTTTACATGCAAAAACTGTCTATTTCAACTAAATTGGTGCATCCGTTACGAAATTTTTACTTTGCTATGGAATTCTACCAGGATTGAGTTTACATGCAAAAACTGTCGATTTCAACTAAATTGGTGCATCCGTTACGAACTTTGTACTTTGCTATGGAATTCTACCAGGATTGAGTTTACATGCAAAAACTGTCTATTTCAACTAAATTGGTGCATCCGTTACGAACTTTGTACTTTGCTATGGAATTCTACCAGGATTGAGTTTACATGCAAAAACTGTCGATTTCAACTAAATTCGTGCATCCGTTATGAACTTTGTACATTGCTATGGAATTCTACCAGGATTGAGTTTACATGCAAAAACTGTCTATTTCAACTAAATTGGTGCATCCGTTATGAACTTTGTACTTTGCTATGGAATGCTACCAGGATTGAGTTTACATGCAAAAACTGTCTATTTCAACTAAATTCGTGCATCCGATACGAACTTTGTACTTTGCTATGGAATTCTATCAGGATTGAGTTTACATGCAAAAACTGTCTATTTCAACTAAATTGATGCATCCGTTATGAACTTTGTACTTTGCTATGGAATTCTACCAGGATTGAGTTTACATGCAAAAACTGTCTATTTCAACTAAATTGGTGCATCCGATACGAACTTTGTACTTTGCTATGGAATTCTACCAGGATTGAGTTTACATGCAAAAACTGTCTATTTCAACTAAATTGGTGCATCCGTTACGAACTTTGTACTTTGCTATGGAATTCTACCAGGATTGAGTTTACATGCAAAAACTGTCGATTTCAACTAAATTCGTGCATCCGTTATGAACTTTGTACATTGCTATGGAATTCTACCAGGATTGAGTTTACATGCAAAAACTGTCTATTTCAACTAAATTCGTGCATCCGATACGAACTTTGTACTTTGCTATGGAATTCTACCAGGATTGAGTTTACATGCAAAAACTGTCTATTTCAACTAAATTGGTGCATCCGTTACGAACTTTGTACTTTGCTATGGAATTCTACCAGGATTGAGTTTACATGCAAAAACTGTCGATTTCAACTAAATTCGTGCATCCGTTATGAACTTTGTACATTGCTATGGAATTCTACCAGGATTGAGTTTACATGCAAAAACTGTCTATTTCAACTAAATTCGTGCATCCGTTACGAACTTTGTACTTTGCTATGGAATTCTACCAGGATTGAGTTTACATGCAAAAACTGTCTATTTCAACTAAATTGGTGCATCCGATACGAACTTTGTACTATGCTATGGAATTCTACCAGGATTGAGTTTACATGCAAAAACTGTCTATTTCAACTAAATTGGTGCATCCGATTCGAACTTTGTACTTTGCTATGGAATTCTACCAGGATTGAGTTTACATGCAAAAACTGTCTATTTCAACTAAATTGGTGCATCCGATACGAACTTTGTACTTTGCTATGGAATTCTACCAGGATTGAGTTTACATGCAAAAACTGTCTATTTCAACTAAATTGGTGCATCCGTTACGAACTTTGTACTTTGCTATGGAATTCTACCAGGATTGAGTTTACATGCAAAAACTGTCGATTTCAACTAAATTCGTGCATCCGTTATGAACTTTGTACATTGCTATGGAATTCTACCAGGATTGAGTTTACATGCAAAAACTGTCTATTTCAACTAAATTGGTGCATCCGATACGAACTTTGTACTTTGCTATGGAATTCTACCAGGATTGAGTTTACATGCAAAAACTGTCTATTTCAACTAAATTGGTGCATCCGTTACGAACTTTGTACTTTGCTATGGAATTCTACCAGGATTGAGTTTACATGCAAAAACTGTCGATTTCAACTAAATTCGTGCATCCGTTATGAACTTTGTACATTGCTATGGAATTCTACCAGGATTGAGTTTACATGCAAAAACTGTCTATTTCAACTAAATTCGTGCATCCGTTACGAACTTTGTACTTTGCTATGGAATTCTACCAGGATTGAGTTTACATGCAAAAACTGTCTATTTCAACTAAATTGGTGCATCCGATACGAACTTTGTACTATGCTATGGAATTCTACCAGGATTGAGTTTACATGCAAAAACTGTCTATTTCAACTAAATTGGTGCATCCGATTCGAACTTTGTACTTTGCTATGGAATTCTACCAGGATTGAGTTTACATGCAAAAACTGTCTATTTCAACTAAATTGGTGCATCCGATACGAACTTTGTACTTTGCTATGGAATTCTACCAGGATTGAGTTTACATGCAAAAACTGTCTATTTCAACTAAATTGGTGCATCCGTTACGAACTTTGTACTTTGCTATGGAATTCTACCAGGATTGAGTTTACATGCAAAAACTGTCTATTTCAACTAATTTCGTCCATCCGATACGAACTTTGTACTTTGCTATGGAATTCTACCAGGATTGAGTTTACATGCAAAAACTGTCTATTTCAACTAAATTGGTGCATCCGATACGAACTTTGTACTATGCTATGGAATTCTACCAGGATTGAGTTTACATGCAAAAACTGTCTATTTCAACTAAATTGGTGCATCCGATTCGAACTTTGTACTTTGCTATGGAATTCTACCAGGATTGAGTTTACATGCAAAAACTGTCTATTTCAACTAAATTCGTGCATCCGATAAAAACTTTGTACTTTGCTATGGAATTCTACCAGGATTGAGTTTACATGCAAAAACTGTCTATTTCAACTAAATTGGTGCATCCGTTATGAACTTTGTACTTTGCTATGGAATTCTACCAGGATTGAGTTTACATGCAAAAACTGTCTATTTCAACTAAATTGGTGCATCCGATTCGAACTTTGTACTTTGCTATGGAATTCTACCAGGATTGAGTTTACATGCAAAAACTGTCTATTTCAACTAAATTGGTGCATCCGATTCGAACTTTGTACTTTGCTATGGAATTCTACCAGGATTGAGTTTACATGCAAAAACTGTCTATTTCAACTAAATTGGTGCATCCGATACGAACTTTGTACTTTGCTATGGAATTCTACCAGGATTGAGTTTACATGCAAAAACTGTCTATTTCAACTAAATTGGTGCATCCGATACGAACTTTGTACTTTGCTATGGAATTCTACCAGGATTGAGTTTACATGCAAAAACTGTCTATTTCAACTAAATTCGTGCATCCGATACGAACTTTGTACTTTGCTATGGAATTCTACCAGGATTGAGTTTACATGCAAAAACTGTCTATTTCAACTAAATTGGTGCATCCGATACGAACTTTGTACTTTGCTATGGAATTCTACCAGGATTGAGTTTACATGCAAAAACTGTCTATTTCAACTAAATTGGTGCATCCGTTATGAACTTTGTACTTTGCTATGGAATTATACCAGGATTGAGTTTACATGCAAAAACTGTCTATTTCAACTAAATTGGTGCATCCGTTATGAACTTTGTACATTGCTATGGAATTCTACCAGGATTGAGTTTACATGCAAAAACTGTCTATTTCAACTAAATTCGTGCATCCGATACGAACTTTGTACTTTGCTATGGAATTCTACCAGGATTGAGTTTACATGCAAAAACTGTCTATTTCAACTAAATTGGTGCATCCGTTACGAAATTTTTACTTTGCTATGGAATTCTACCAGGATTGAGTTTACATGCAAAAACTGTCGATTTCAACTAAATTGGTGCATCCGTTACGAACTTTGTACTTTGCTATGGAATTCTACCAGGATTGAGTTTACATGCAAAAACTGTCTATTTCAACTAAATTGGTGCATCCGTTACGAACTTTGTACTTTGCTATGGAATTCTACCAGGATTGAGTTTACATGCAAAAACTGTCGATTTCAACTAAATTCGTGCATCCGTTATGAACTTTGTACATTGCTATGGAATTCTACCAGGATTGAGTTTACATGCAAAAACTGTCTATTTCAACTAAATTGGTGCATCCGTTATGAACTTTGTACTTTGCTATGGAATGCTACCAGGATTGAGTTTACATGCAAAAACTGTCTATTTCAACTAAATTCGTGCATCCGATACGAACTTTGTACTTTGCTATGGAATTCTACCAGGATTGAGTTTACATGCAAAAACTGTCTATTTCAACTAAATTGATGCATCCGTTATGAACTTTGTACTTTGCTATGGAATTCTACCAGGATTGAGTTTACATGCAAAAACTGTCTATTTCAACTAAATTGGTGCATCCGATACGAACTTTGTACTTTGCTATGGAATTCTACCAGGATTGAGTTTACATGCAAAAACTGTCTATTTCAACTAAATTGGTGCATCCGTTACGAACTTTGTACTTTGCTATGGAATTCTACCAGGATTGAGTTTACATGCAAAAACTGTCGATTTCAACTAAATTCGTGCATCCGTTATGAACTTTGTACATTGCTATGGAATTCTACCAGGATTGAGTTTACATGCAAAAACTGTCTATTTCAACTAAATTCGTGCATCCGTTACGAACTTTGTACTTTGCTATGGAATTCTACCAGGAATGAGTTTACATGCAAAAACTGTCTATTTCAACTAAATTCGTGCATCCGATACGAACTTTGTACTTTGCTATGGAATTCTACCAGGATTGAGTTTACATGCAAAAACTGTCTATTTCAACTAAATTGGTGCATCCGTTACGAAATTTTTACTTTGCTATGGAATTCTACCAGGATTGAGTTTACATGCAAAAACTGTCGATTTCAACTAAATTCGTGCATCCGTTATGAACTTTGTACATTGCTATGGAATTCTACCAGGATTGAGTTTACATGCAAAAACTGTCTATTTCAACTAAATTGGTGCATCCGATACGAACTTTTTACTTTGCTATGGAATTCTACCAGGATTGAGTTTACATGCAAAAACTGTCTATTTCAACTAAATTGGTGCATCCGATACGAACTTTGTACTTTGCTATGGAATTCTACCAGGATTGAGTTTACATGCAAAAACTGTCTATTTCAACTAAATTGGTGCATCCGTTACGAACTTTGTACTTTGCTATGGAATTCTACCAGGATTGAGTTTACATGCAAAAACTGTCTATTTCAACTAAATTGGTGCATCCGTTACGAACTTTGTACTTTGCTATGGAATTCTACCAGGATTGAGTTTACATGCAAAAACTGTCTATTTCAACTAAATTGGTGCATCCGTTACGAACTTTGTACTTTGCTATGGAATTCTACCAGGATTGAGTTTACATGCAAAAACTGTCTATTTCAACTAAATTGGTGCATCCGATACGAACTTTGTACTTTGCTATGGAATTCTACCAGGATTGAGTTTACATGCAAAAACTGTCTATTTCAACTAAATTGGTGCATCCGTTACGAACTTTGTACTTTGCTATGGAATTCTACCAGGATTGAGTTTACATGCAAAAACTGTCTATTTCAACTAAATTGGTGCATCCGTTACGAACTTTGTACTTTGCTATGGAATTCTACCAGGATTGAGTTTACATGCAAAAACTGTCTATTTCAACTAAATTGGTGCATCCGTTACGAACTTTGTACTTTGCTATGGAATTCTACCAGGATTGAGTTTACATGCAAAAACTGTCTATTTCAACTAAATTGGTGCATCCGATACGAACTTTGTACTTTGCTATGGAATTCTACCAGGATTGAGTTTACATGCAAAAACTGTCGATTTCAACTAAGTTCGTGCATCCGATACGTACTTTGTACTTTGCTATGGAATTCTACCAGGATTTAGTTTACATGCAAAAACTGTCTATTTCAACTAAATTGGTGCATCCGATACGTACTTTGTACTTTGCTATGGAATTCTACCAGGATTGAGTTTACATGCAAAAACTGTCTATTTCAACTAAATTGGTGCATCCGATACGAACTTTGTACTTTGCTATGGAATTCTACCAGGATTGAGTTTACATGCAAAAACTGTCTATTTCAACTAAATTGGTGCATCCGATACGAACTTTGTACTTTGCTATGGAATTCTACCAGGATTGAGTTTACATGCAAAAACTGTCTATTTCAACTAAATTCGTGCATCCGATAAAAACTTTGTACTTTGCTATGGAATTCTACCAGGATTGAGTTTACATGCAAAAACTGTCTATTTCAACTAATTTCGTCCATCCGATACGAACTTTGTACTTTGCTATGGAATTCTACCAGGATTGAGTTTACATGCAAAAACTGTCTATTTCAACTAAATTGGTGCATCCGATACGAACTTTGTACTTTGCTATGGAATTCTACCAGGATTGAGTTTACATGCAAAAACTGTCTATTTCAACTAAATTGGTGCATCCGATTCGAACTTTGTACTTTGCTATGGAATTCTACCAGGATTGAGTTTACATGCAAAAACTGTCTATTTCAACTAAATTGGTGCATCCGATACGAACTTTGTACTTTGCTATGGAATTCTACCAGGATTGAGTTTACATGCAAAAACTGTCTATTTCAACTAAATTGGTGCATCCGATTCGAACTTTGTACTTTGCTATGGAATTCTACCAGGATTGAGTTTACATGCAAAAACTGTCTATTTCAACTAAATTCGTGCATCCGATACGAACTTTGTACTTTGCTATGGAATTCTACCAGGATTGAGTTTACATGCAAAAACTGTCTATTTCAACTAAATTGGTGCATCCGTTATGAACTTTGTACTTTGCTATGGAATTCTACCAGGATTGAGTTTACATGCAAAAACTGTCTATTTCAACTAAATTGGTGCATCCGATACGAACTTTGTACTTTGCTATGGAATTCTACCAGGATTGAGTTTACATGCAAAAACTGTCTATTTCAACTAAATTCGTGCATCCGATACGAACTTTGTACTTTGCTATGGAATTCTACCAGGATTGAGTTTACATGCAAAAACTGTCTATTTCAACTAATTTCGTCCATCCGATACGAACTTTGTACTTTGCTATGGAATTCTACCAGGATTGAGTTTACATGCAAAAACTGTCTATTTCAACTAAATTGGTGCATCCGATACGAACTTTGTACTATGCTATGGAATTCTACCAGGATTGAGTTTACATGCAAAAACTGTCTATTTCAACTAAATTGGTGCATCCGATTCGAACTTTGTACTTTGCTATGGAATTCTACCAGGATTGAGTTTACATGCAAAAACTGTCTATTTCAACTAAATTGGTGCATCCGATACGAACTTTGTACTTTGCTATGGAATTCTACCAGGATTGAGTTTACATGCAAAAACTGTCTATTTCAACTAAATTGGTGCATCCGATACGAACTTTGTACTTTGCTATGGAATTCTACCAGGATTGAGTTTACATGCAAAAACTGTCTATTTCAACTAAATTGGTGCATCCGATTCGAACTTTGTACTTTGCTATGGAATTCTACCAGGATTGAGTTTACATGCAAAAACTGTCTATTTCAACTAAATTGGTGCATCCGTTATGAACTTTGTACTTTGCTATGGAATTCTACCAGGATTGAGTTTACATGCAAAAACTGTCTATTTCAACTAAATTGGTGCATCCGATACGAACTTTGTACTTTGCTATGGAATTCTACCAGGATTGAGTTTACATGCAAAAACTGTCTATTTCAACTAAATTCGTGCATCCGATACGAACTTTGTACTTTGCTATGGAATTCTACCAGGATTGAGTTTACATGCAAAAACTGTCTATTTCAACTAAATTGGTGCATCCGATTCGAACTTTGTACTTTGCTATGGAATTCTACCAGGATTGAGTTTACATGCAAAAACTGTCTATTTCAACTAAATTGGTGCATCCGATACGAACTTTGTACTTTGCTATGGAATTCTACCAGGATTGAGTTTACATGCAAAAACTGTCTATTTCAACTAAATTGGTGCATCCGATTCGAACTTTGTACTTTGCTATGGAATTCTACCAGGATTGAGTTTACATGCAAAAACTGTCTATTTCAACTAAATTCGTGCATCCGATACGAACTTTGTACTTTGCTATGGAATTCTACCAGGATTGAGTTTACATGCAAAAACTGTCTATTTCAACTAAATTGGTGCATCCGATTCGAACTTTGTACTTTGCTATGGAATTCTACCAGGATTGAGTTTACATGCAAAAACTGTCTATTTCAACTAAATTGGTGCATCCGATACGAACTTTGTACTTTGCTATGGAATTCTACCAGGATTGAGTTTACATGCAAAAACTGTCTATTTCAACTAAATTCGTGCATCCGATACGAACTTTGTACTTTGCTATGGAATTCTACCAGGATTGAGTTTACATGCAAAAACTGTCTATTTCAACTAATTTCGTCCATCCGATACGAACTTTGTACTTTGCTATGGAATTCTACCAGGATTGAGTTTACATGCAAAAACTGTCTATTTCAACTAAATTGGTGCATCCGATACGAACTTTGTACTATGCTATGGAATTCTACCAGGATTGAGTTTACATGCAAAAACTGTCTATTTCAACTAAATTGGTGCATCCGATTCGAACTTTGTACTTTGCTATGGAATTCTACCAGGATTGAGTTTACATGCAAAAACTGTCTATTTCAACTAAATTCGTGCATCCGATAAAAACTTTGTACTTTGCTATGGAATTCTACCAGGATTGAGTTTACATGCAAAAACTGTCTATTTCAACTAAATTGGTGCATCCGTTATGAACTTTGTACTTTGCTATGGAATTCTACCAGGATTGAGTTTACATGCAAAAACTGTCTATTTCAACTAAATTGGTGCATCCGATTCGAACTTTGTACTTTGCTATGGAATTCTACCAGGATTGAGTTTACATGCAAAAACTGTCTATTTCAACTAAATTGGTGCATCCGATTCGAACTTTGTACTTTGCTATGGAATTCTACCAGGATTGAGTTTACATGCAAAAACTGTCTATTTCAACTAAATTGGTGCATCCGATACGAACTTTGTACTTTGCTATGGAATTCTACCAGGATTGAGTTTACATGCAAAAACTGTCTATTTCAACTAAATTGGTGCATCCGATACGAACTTTGTACTTTGCTATGGAATTCTACCAGGATTGAGTTTACATGCAAAAACTGTCTATTTCAACTAAATTCGTGCATCCGATACGAACTTTGTACTTTGCTATGGAATTCTACCAGGATTGAGTTTACATGCAAAAACTGTCTATTTCAACTAAATTGGTGCATCCGATACGAACTTTGTACTTTGCTATGGAATTCTACCAGGATTGAGTTTACATGCAAAAACTGTCTATTTCAACTAAATTGGTGCATCCGTTATGAACTTTGTACTTTGCTATGGAATTATACCAGGATTGAGTTTACATGCAAAAACTGTCTATTTCAACTAAATTGGTGCATCCGTTATGAACTTTGTACATTGCTATGGAATTCTACCAGGATTGAGTTTACATGCAAAAACTGTCTATTTCAACTAAATTCGTGCATCCGATACGAACTTTGTACTTTGCTATGGAATTCTACCAGGATTGAGTTTACATGCAAAAACTGTCGATTTCAACTAAATTGGTGCATCCGTTACGAACTTTGTACTTTGCTATGGAATTCTACCAGGATTGAGTTTACATGCAAAAACTGTCTATTTCAACTAAATTGGTGCATCCGTTACGAACTTTGTACTTTGCTATGGAATTCTACCAGGATTGAGTTTACATGCAAAAACTGTCGATTTCAACTAAATTCGTGCATCCGTTATGAACTTTGTACATTGCTATGGAATTCTACCAGGATTGAGTTTACATGCAAAAACTGTCTATTTCAACTAAATTGGTGCATCCGTTATGAACTTTGTACTTTGCTATGGAATGCTACCAGGATTGAGTTTACATGCAAAAACTGTCTATTTCAACTAAATTCGTGCATCCGATACGAACTTTGTACTTTGCTATGGAATTCTACCAGGATTGAGTTTACATGCAAAAACTGTCTATTTCAACTAAATTGATGCATCCGTTATGAACTTTGTACTTTGCTATGGAATTCTACCAGGATTGAGTTTACATGCAAAAACTGTCTATTTCAACTAAATTGGTGCATCCGATACGAACTTTGTACTTTGCTATGGAATTCTACCAGGATTGAGTTTACATGCAAAAACTGTCTATTTCAACTAAATTGGTGCATCCGTTACGAACTTTGTACTTTGCTATGGAATTCTACCAGGATTGAGTTTACATGCAAAAACTGTCGATTTCAACTAAATTCGTGCATCCGTTATGAACTTTGTACATTGCTATGGAATTCTACCAGGATTGAGTTTACATGCAAAAACTGTCTATTTCAACTAAATTCGTGCATCCGTTACGAACTTTGTACTTTGCTATGGAATTCTACCAGGAATGAGTTTACATGCAAAAACTGTCTATTTCAACTAAATTCGTGCATCCGATACGAACTTTGTACTTTGCTATGGAATTCTACCAGGATTGAGTTTACATGCAAAAACTGTCTATTTCAACTAAATTGGTGCATCCGTTACGAAATTTTTACTTTGCTATGGAATTCTACCAGGATTGAGTTTACATGCAAAAACTGTCGATTTCAACTAAATTCGTGCATCCGTTATGAACTTTGTACATTGCTATGGAATTCTACCAGGATTGAGTTTACATGCAAAAACTGTCTATTTCAACTAAATTGGTGCATCCGATACGAACTTTTTACTTTGCTATGGAATTCTACCAGGATTGAGTTTACATGCAAAAACTGTCTATTTCAACTAAATTGGTGCATCCGATACGAACTTTGTACTTTGCTATGGAATTCTACCAGGATTGAGTTTACATGCAAAAACTGTCTATTTCAACTAAATTGGTGCATCCGTTACGAACTTTGTACTTTGCTATGGAATTCTACCAGGATTGAGTTTACATGCAAAAACTGTCTATTTCAACTAAATTGGTGCATCCGTTACGAACTTTGTACTTTGCTATGGAATTCTACCAGGATTGAGTTTACATGCAAAAATTGTCTATTTCAACTAAATTGGTGCATCCGTTACGAACTTTGTACTTTGCTATGGAATTCTACCAGGATTGAGTTTACATGCAAAAACTGTCTATTTCAACTAAATTGGTGCATCCGATACGAACTTTGTACTTTGCTATGGAATTCTACCAGGATTGAGTTTACATGCAAAAACTGTCTATTTCAACTAAATTGGTGCATCCGTTACGAACTTTGTACTTTGCTATGGAATTCTACCAGGATTGAGTTTACATGCAAAAACTGTCTATTTCAACTAAATTGGTGCATCCGTTACGAACTTTGTACTTTGCTATGGAATTCTACCAGGATTGAGTTTACATGCAAAAACTGTCTATTTCAACTAAATTGGTGCATCCGTTACGAACTTTGTACTTTGCTATGGAATTCTACCAGGATTGAGTTTACATGCAAAAACTGTCTATTTCAACTAAATTGGTGCATCCGATACGAACTTTGTACTTTGCTATGGAATTCTACCAGGATTGAGTTTACATGCAAAAACTGTCGATTTCAACTAAATTCGTGCATCCGATACGTACTTTGTACTTTGCTATGGAATTCTACCAGGATTGAGTTTACATGCAAAAACTGTCTATTTCAACTAAATTGGTGCATCCGTTACGTACTTTGTACTTTGCTATGGAATTCTACCAGGATTGAGTTTACATGCAAAAACTGTCTATTTCAACTAAATTGGTGCATCCGATACGAACTTTGTACTTTGCTATGGAATTCTACCAGGATTGAGTTTACATGCAAAAACTGTCTATTTCAACTAAATTGGTGCATCCGATACGAACTTTGTACTTTGCTATGGAATTCTACCAGGATTGAGTTTACATGCAAAAACTGTCTATTTCAACTAAATTCGTGCATCCGTTATGAACTTTGTACATTGCTATGGAATTCTACCAGGATTGAGTTTACATGCAAAAACTGTCTATTTCAACTAAATTGGTGCATCCGATACGAACTTTGTACTTTGCTATGGAATTCTACCAGGATTGAGTTTACATGCAAAAACTGTCTATTTCAACTAAATTGGTGCATCCGTTACGAACTTTGTACTTTGCTATGGAATTCTACCAGGATTGAGTTTACATGCAAAAACTGTCTATTTCAACTAAATTCGTGCATCCGATACGAACTTTGTACTTTGCTATGGAATTCTACCAGGATTGAGTTTACATGCAAAAACTGTCTATTTCAACTAACTTCGTGCATCCGTTACGAACTTTGTACTTTGCTATGGAATTCTACCAGGATTGAGTTTACATGCAAAAACTGTCTATTTCAACTAAATTTGTGCATCCGATACGAACTTTGTACTTTGCTATGGAATTCTACCAGGATTGAGTTTACATGCAAAAACTGTCGATTTCAACTAAATTCGTGCATCCGTTATGAACTTTGAACATTGCTATGGAATTCTACCAGGATTGAGTTTACATGCAAAAACTGTCTATTTCAACTAAATTGGTGCATCCGTTACGAACTTTGTACTTTGCTATGGAATTCTACCAGGATTGATTTTACATGCAAAAACTGTCTATTTCAACTAAATTGGTGCATCCGATACGAACTTTGTACTTTGCTATGGAATTCTACCAGGATTGAGTTTACATGCAAAAACTGTCTATTTCAACTAAATTGGTGCATCCGTTATGAACTTTGTACTTTGCTATGGAATTCTACCAGGATTGAGTTTACATGCAAAAACTGTCTATTTCAACTAAATTGGTGCATCCGTTATGAACTTTGTACTTTGCTATGGAATTCTACCAGGATTGAGTTTACATGCAAAAACTGTCTATTTCAACTAAATTGGTGCATCCGATACGAACTTTGTACTTTGCTATGGAATTCTACCAGGATTGAGTTTACATGCAAAAACTGTCTATTTCAACTAAATTGGTGCATCCGATACGAACTTTGTACTTTCCTATGGAATTCTACCAGGAATGAGTTTACATGCAAAAACTGTCTATTTCAACGTAATTGGTGCATCCGATACGAACTTTGTACTTTGCTATGGAATTCTACCAGGATTGAGTTTACATACAAAAACTGTCTATTTCAACTAAATTGGTGCATCCGTTATGAACTTTGTACTTTGCTATGGAATTCTACCAGGATTGAGTTTACATGCAAAAACTGTCTATTTCAACTAAATTGGTGCATCCGTTATGAACTTTGTACTTTGCTATGGAATTCTACCAGGATTGAGTTTACATGCAAAAACTGTCTATTTCAACTAAATTGGTGCATCCGTTATGAACTTTGTACTTTGCTATGGAATTCTACCAGGATTGAGTTTACATGCAAAAACTGTCTATTTCAACTAAATTGGTGCATCCGATACGAACTTTGTACTTTGCTATGGAATTCTACCAGGATTGAGTTTACATGCAAAAACTGTCTATTTGAACGTAATTCGTGCATCCGATACGAACTTTGTACTTTGCTATGGAATTCTACCAGGATTGAGTTTACATGCAAAAACTGTCTATTTCAACTAAATTGGTGCATCCGTTATGAACTTTGTACTTTGCTATGGAATTCTACCAGGATTGAGTTTACATGCAAAAACTGTCTATTTCAACTAAATTGGTGCATCCGTTACGAACTTTGTACTTTGCTATGGAATTCTACCAGGATTGAGTTTACATGCAAAAACTGTCTATTTCAACTAAATTGGTGCATCCGTTACGAACTTTGTACTTTGCTATGGAATTCTACCAGGATTGAGTTTACATGCAAAAACTGTCTATTTCAACTAAATTGGTGCATCCGTTATGAACTTTGTACTTTGCTATGGAATTCTACCAGGATTGAGTTTACATGCAAAAACTGTCTTTAGCGCGTGTATCTTATATTGCCGTTGATAGAAAAAGTTTCTGACTAGTCGGTTCGGGAAGCGAGCTAAGACTAACTTAATTTTATTGTCACGATATTAAAGCTAACATTAATATTAGTAATTAGTACTTAATCTTAGTGTTAGTGCGTAATGCGTAATTAGTACTTAATCTTAGTGTTAGTGCGTAATGCGTAGATAGTACTTAATCTTAGTGTTGGTGCGTAATGCGTAAGTGCGTGAACGACGGCACATACACCATAACGGTGTGGTACAGTGCCGTACAAAAAGGTAAGGATGCCACAGTACTCCCCTTCTAGACTAGATTTCCCTTTAGCTTCAACGATATCTCGAAGGGATTATAACTCGTCTACCAGAACGAGTGACTCTAGTCGGAGGAATTACAGAAGACGTGGTGGCTGCAGATCCTGAATCATCCTTTGCATGCTGGTCATCCAGTGCATACGCTGGTTTTAGTCTATCGATCGAAACGTTGACAATGCGCCCTCGGATGTTCAATTTGAAAAACTTGTCGGTACGGTTGATTACCTCAAACGGGCCTTCGTAGGGAGGCGATAGCGAGGGTCGCACCGAATCGTTACGCACGAAAACGTTCTTGCATTGTTTCAGGTCTTGATGAACGAAAATGTTCTGTTTTCCGTGCCGGGCAGTTTCTTTGGGTCGAAGATCGCGCATAGCCTTTCTTAGTTGCGTGACAAATTCGGTTTCGTTCGGGTCCTCGAAGTTGTTATGGAAGAACTCAGACGGTATACGGAGGGTCGTACCGTACACCATTTCCGCAGGCGATGCCTTGATGTCTTCTTTGAAGGCTGTCCGAAGCCCGAGTAAGATAATCGGCAGATGATCGCTCCAGTGGTCAGGATCGTGGCAAAGGATCGATGATTTTAGAGTCCTATGCCATCGTTCGATAATACCATTAGACTGGGGGTGGTATGCAGTGGTTCGCAGGTGATTTGATCCCAGCAAGCGAGTTAGTTCCGCAAACAGCGATGATTCGAATTGGCGCCCTTGATCAGATGTAATGAAAGCGGGAACACCAAAACGGGAAACCCAGCCGGAAACTAGTACTTCGGCGATTGTTAACGCAGTCATATCCGGCATGGGGAACGCTTCCGGCCACCGAGTGAACCTGTCAATGACCGTGAGACAGTAACGATTTCCTCTACTCGGAGGGAATGGTCCCACGATGTCGATGTTTATGTGCGCAAATCGACTGTCCGGAGCAGAGTATCGGGATATACGCGACTGTGTGTGGCGCGTCACCTTCGAGCGTTGGCACTGCAAACAACTACGGGCATAGGCGATGCTGTCCTTGCGAATGCTCGGCCAAACGAATCGTTCCGTCATCAATTTGGCCGTAGCACGCGTGCCGGGGTGAGCTAGGTGATGTGTTGACTCTAGTGCCACTTTGCGAAATTTTCTTGTAATAAAAGGTCGGACACGATCGCCAGTGCAGTCACATAGAAGTTGTCTGGTACTGCCTGGAACGGTAAAATACTTAAAGTTGAGTGAATTAGCGATTTTACCTTGCATTAAGTCTTGGAGCTCGTGGTCCTCGTTTTGGTCTCTGGCTAACGCTTCAAAATCCAATGTTGGCACAGATTGAACAGCATTAATGCGGGACAATAAGTCGGCTACGATGTTCTCTTTTCCCACAATATGACGTATATCAGTTGTTATCTGTCCAATCACATCTAACTGACGAGCTTGTCGATCAGAGGCCTTGTCGGGCTTTTGTCGGAAAGCGAAGATGATGGGCTTGTGGTCGGTGTAAATGTGGCAGCTTCGTCCTTCTAGCATGTATTTGAAATGGCGAACCGCCAGGTAAATTGCGGTTAATTCGCGATCGTACGTGCTATACCGCAGTTGTGCCTTGTCGAATTTTTTGGAAAAAAATCCTAATGGTTGAGGCTTTCCATCGACAATTTGATGTAGAACCGCCCCAGCAGCAATGTCGGACGCATCGACCCAGAGGGATAGCTCAGCTGATTTCGCGGGATGTGCTAAAAGCGTTGCATTAGCAAGTTGCTCCTTACAGCCTTTGAATGCTGCGATGGCTGTGTCACTCCAGGTCAGCGGTGAACGATCGTTTCGTTTGTTGCCAGGAATCATGGCCAGAAGCGGAATTTGTTGTTTGATCGCATTAGGCACAAATCTGCGATAGAAATTCAGCATTGCCAGAAAGCTCTTTAATTCCTTCACTGTCGATGGCAGGTTGAATTCTTCGATGGCTCGAACGCGATCTGGCAGAGGAAGAATCCCCTCGGCGGAGACGGAATGTCCCAAAAATTCGAGCTTGTTACGTCCGAGTTCGCATTTGGCAACGTTTATTGCCAAATTATGCTGCTTCAGCCTCTGAAACAGCTGGCGCAAGTGTTCCCGATGTTCCTCTAGCGATGACGAGGCGATGACAAGATCATCGATGTAAGGAAAAATGAAATCCAAACCTCGAACGACCTCGTGTATATGACGTTGAAAGGTTTGGGCTGCGTTCCGAAGTCCAAACGTCATAAAAGAAAACTCGAATAAGCCAAAAGGCGTTGTAATGGCCGTTTTGGGGATGTCGTCAGGATGGATGGGCACTTGATGAAAAGCCTTCTGCAAGTCAACTTTTGAAAAAATGGTTTTACCTTGCAAAATGGTCGTAAAATCCTGCAGGTACGGCAAGGGGTAACGATCCGGAACGGTCTGGGCATTCAGCGCACGGTAGTCTCCACATGGTCGCCAGGATCCGTCCGCCTTTTTCACCATATGCAGGGGGCTGGCATAGTTGCTGCTTGATGGTCTGCAGATGCCAAGTTTCATCAAATGCTCGAATTCAGCACGAGCTGCTTCGAGTTTATCCGGTGGCAAGCGTCTCGGTCGAGCGTATACAGGTTGACCAGTAGTTTCGATGCGATGGCAGATCGACGATTGGCTGGCCGTTCCCGGTGGAGCAAGACGAGTGATGGTCGGAAATTCTGCCAGTAAATTTGCGTACGAAGAAACTGTATTATAAGACTTTATGGAGTACTTACAGGATGCCGCGGGTGATCCGGCCGATTCAAGACGAGTAGTGTTGTCGATTAGCCGATTTCGTTTTAAATCGATTAATAAATCGAAATTTCGTAGAAAATCGGCACCAATAATCCCTGACGATACGTCTGCAATCAGGAATCTCCAAAGAAATTCTCGACGAAGGCCAAGATTCACTTTCAGCAAAATTTCCCCATAAACCTTTATTGGCGTCCCATTTGCGGCGAACAGTTGTAAGGTAGTTGGCTTCACTTTTGCTGAGTGCAACCCTCTTGGCACTACGGATACATCGGCTCCCGTGTCGATGAGAAACTGCATACAGGTGGTCGAGTCCGTAATTTTCAAGCGAAAGATTGCGGCTGTAGTGGATGATCCGCCATTTTCCCCCACAGCATCAGCAGAGTGACTTCATTGTTGGTTGGGCGAAACGCGTGCGCTGGCAGTGCAGGGTTTGCGGCACGTTCGAGCGTCATTTCCAAACTTACGGTGGTACCAACATGTTCCGGTAGGAGAACCTCTTCCTCTGCTATTGTTGCGGTTAACCGATGAATTAGAGCGGGAAATCGATCGTCCGCGATATCTACGGTTCGGAAGCACATTATCGAGGCGCCTGGTCAGTTCCGCTATCTCTCTGCGAAGTTCTGTGATAGGGTCAGTGACCGCGGTGTCCGGCACGTGGTCGGGCGCCATCACTACGTTGGTTCGTTCGACCGCGTTGATGCTTCTGAGGCTCATCGAATCCACAATGGCGTCAGCAATGGTGGTCTTGTCCGCTGCGTCACCGCGAGAAGCGATCACTGCAGCTTGGGCATGTGGTGGTAGCCTGGATGCCCATAGATCCAGCAGCACCGGCTCGCTTAGGGAGGTTCCCGCAGCGCGTTTCATCTCGTTAAGCAGCTGGCTTGGTTTTCTATCTCCTAGCGGCATATCGGACAGTACGCGCTGTAGACGCCGCTGCTGACTATCGGCGAAGTAAGCTATAAGCTTCGTTTTCACATACGCGTACCTGTCGACGGCCGGAGTACCGTCGATTATGGCCCTTAGTTCGGTAAGCTTGTTAGGAGGCACCTGCGCCATCACTATATTGTACTTCTTCGTATCGTGCGACGCGCCTATGCCAGAAGCGGCAAACCAAAACTCCAGCGACAAAAAATATGTCTCTATGTTAGTATCGGCCATGCTCGGCGGGTTAAGCCGAGGCGTATGAATTGCCTCGATGGCTGTCGGATGAGCCACGGGGCTCGCACTGCCCTCGTCAAACGGGCTTGGTCCCACTTTCTCGTCTGGCATTGTTCGTTTATCACTTTTCACTTATCACACGCACCAAAAAAAGTTGTCTTAAACGATCACGTCGGGGTCACCACTTTAGCGCGTGTATCTTATATTGCCGTTGATAGAAAAAGTTTCTGACTAGTCGGTTCGGGAAGCGAGCTAAGACTAACTTAATTTTATTGTCACGATATTAAAGCTAACATTAATATTAGTAATTAGTACTTAATCTTAGTGTTAGTGCGTAATGCGTAATTAGTACTTAATCTTAGTGTTAGTGCGTAATGCGTAGATAGTACTTAATCTTAGTGTTAGTGCGTAATGCGTAAGTGCGTGAACGACGGCACATACACCATAACGGTGTGGTACAGTGCCGTACAAAAAGGTAAGGATGCCACATGTCTATTTCAACTAAATTGGTGCATCCGTTATGAACTTTGTACTTTGCTATGGAATTCTACCAGGATTGAGTTTACATGCAAAAACTGTCTATTTCAACTAAATTGGTGCATCCGATACGAACTTTGTACTTTGCTATGGAATTCTACCAGGATTGAGTTTACATGCAAAAACTGTCTATTTCAACTAAATTGGTGCATCCGTTATGAACTTTGTACTTTGCTATGGAATTCTACCAGGATTGAGTTTACATGCAAAAACTATCTATTTCAACTAAATTGGTGCATCCGATACGAACTTTGTACTTTGCTATGGAATTCTACCAGGATTGAGTTTACATGCAAAAACTGTCTATTTCAACGTAATTGGTGCATCCGATACGAACTTTGTACTTTCCTATGGAATTCTACCAGGAATGAGTTTACATGCAAAAACTGTGTATTTCAACTAAATTGGTGCATCCGATACGAACTTTGTACTTTGCTATGGAATTCTACCAGGATTGAGTTTACATGCAAAAACTGTCTATTTCAACTAAATTGGTGCATCCGATACGAACTTTGTACTTTGCTATGGAATTCTACCAGGATTGAGTTTACATGCAAAAACTGTCTATTTCAACTAAATTGGTGCATCCGTTACGAACTTTGTACTTTGCTATGGAATTCTACCAGGATTGAGTTTACATGCAAAAACTGTCTATTTCAACTAAATTTGTGCATCTGATACGAACTTTGTACTTTGCTATGGAATTCTACCAGGATTGAGTTTACATGCAAAAACTGTCTATTTCAACTAAATTGGTGCATCCGTTACGAACTTTGTACTTTGCTATGGAATTCTACCAGGATTGAGTTTACATGCAAAAACTGTCTATTTCAACTAAATTGGTGCATCCGATACGAACTTTGTACTTTGCTATGGAATTCTACCAGGATTGAGTTTACATGCAAAAACTGTCTATTTCAACTAAATTGGTGCATCCGTTATGAACTTTGTACTTTGCTATGGAATTCTACCAGGATTGAGTTTACATGCAAAAACTGTCTATTTCAACTAAATTGGTGCATCCGTTATGAACTTTGTACTTTGCTATGGAATTCTACCAGGATTGAGTTTACATGCAAAAACTGTCTATTTCAACTAAATTGGTGCATCCGATACGAACTTTGTACTTTGCTATGGAATTCTACCAGGATTGAGTTTACATGCAAAAACTGTCTATTTCAACTAAATTGGTGCATCCGTTATGAACTTTGTACTTTGCTATGGAATTCTACCAGGATTGAGTTTACATGCAAAAACTGTCTATTTCAACTAAATTGGTGCATCCGATACGAACTTTGTACTTTGCTATGGAATTCTACCAGGATTGAGTTTACATGCAAAAACTGTCTATTTCAACTAAATTGGTGCATCCGTTATGAACTTTGTACTTTGCTATGGAATTCTGCCAGGATTGAGTTTACATGCAAAAACTGTCTATTTCAACTAAAATGGTGCATCCGTTATGAACTTTGTACTTTGCTATGGAATTCTACCAGGATTGAGTTTACATGCAAAAACTGTCTATTTCAACTAAATTGGTGCATCCGATACGAACTTTGTACTTTGCTATGGAACTCTACCAGGATTGAGTTTACATGCAAAAACTATCTATTTCAACTAAAATGGTGCATCCGTTATGAACTTTGTACTTTGCTATGGAATTCTACCAGGATTGAGTTTACATGCAAAAACTGTCTATTTCAACTAAATTGGTGCATCCGATACGAACTTTGTACTTTGCTATGGAACTCTACCAGGATTGAGTTTACATGCAAAAACTGTCTATTTCAACTAAAATGGTGCATCCGTTATGAACTTTGTACTTTGCTATGGAATTCTACCAGGATTGAGTTTACATGCAAAAACTGTCTATTTCAACTAAATTGGTGCATCCGATACGAACTTTGTACTTTGCTATGGAATTCTACCAGGATTGAGTTTACATGCAAAAACTGTCTATTTCAACTAAATTGGTGCATCCGTTATGAACTTTGTACTTTGCTATGGAATTCTACCAGGATTGAGTTTACATGCAAAAACTATCTATTTCAACTAAATTGGTGCATCCGTTACGAACTTTGTACTTTGCTATGGAATTCTACCAGGATTGAGTTTACATGCAAAAACTGTCGATTTCAACTAAATTGGTGCATCCGATACGAACTTTGTACTTTGCTATGGAATTCTACCAGGATTGAGTTTACATGCAAAAACTGTCTATTTCAACTAAATTGGTGCATCCGTTACGAACTTTGTACTTTGCTATGGAATTCTACCAGGATTGAGTTTACATGCAAAAACTGTCTATTTCAACTAAATTGGTGCATCCGATACGAACTTTGTACTTTGCTATGGAATTCTACCAGGATTGAGTTTACATGCAAAAACTGTCTATTTCAACTAAAATGGTGCATCCGTTATGAACTTTGTACTTTGCTATGGAATTCTACCAGGATTGAGTTTACATGCAAAAACTGTCTATTTCAACTAAATTCGTGCATCCGATACGAACTTTGTACTTTGCTATGGAATTCTACCAGGATTGAGTTTACATGCAAAAACTGTCTATTTCAACTAAATTGGTGCATCCGTTATGAACTTTGTACTTTGCTATGGAATTCTACCAGGATTGAGTTTACATGCAAAAACTGTCTATTTCAACTAAATTGGTGCATCCGTTATGAACTTTGTACTTTGCTATGGAATTCTACCAGGATTGAGTTTACATGCAAAAACTGTCTATTTCAACTAAATTGGTGCATCCGATACGAACTTTGTACTTTGCTATGGAATTCTACCAGGATTGAGTTTACATGCAAAAACTGTCTATTTTAACTAAATTGGTGCATCCGTTATGAACTTTGTACTTTGCTATGGAATTCTACCAGGATTGAGTTTACATGCAAAAACTGTCTATTTCAACTAAATTGGTGCATCCGTTACGAACTTTGTACTTTGCTATGGAATTCTACCAGGATTGAGTTTACATGCAAAAACTGTCTATTTCAACTAAATTGGTGCATCCGTTATGAACTTTGTACTTTGCTATGGAATTCTACCAGGATTGAGTTTACATGCAAAAACTGTCTATTTCAACGTAATTGGTGCATCCGATACGAACTTTGTACTTTCCTATGGAATTCTACCAGGAATGAGTTTACATGCAAAAACTGTGTATTTCAACTAAATTGGTGCATCCGATACGAACTTTGTACTTTGCTATGGAATTCTACCAGGATTGAGTTTACATGCAAAAACTGTCTATTTCAACTAAATTGGTGCATCCGATACGAACTTTGTACTTTGCTATGGAATTCTACCAGGATTGAGTTTACATGCAAAAACTGTCTATTTCAACGTAATTGGTGCATCCGATACGAACTTTGTACTTTGCTATGGAATTCTACCAGGATTGAGTTTACATGCAAAAACTGTCTATTTCAACTAAATTGGTGCATCCGTTACGAACTTTGTACTTTGCTATGGAATTCTACCAGGATTGAGTTTACATGCAAAAACTATCTATTTCAACTAAATTGGTGCATCCGATACGAACTTTGTACTTTGCTATGGAATTCTACCAGGATTGAGTTTACATGCAAAAACTGTCTATTTCAACGTAATTGGTGCATCCGATACGAACTTTGTACTTTCCTATGGAATTCTACCAGGAATGAGTTTACATGCAAAAACTGTGTATTTCAACTAAATTGGTGCATCCGATACGAACTTTGTACTTTGCTATGGAATTCTACCAGGATTGAGTTTACATGCAAAAACTGTCTATTTCAACTAAATTGGTGCATCCGATACGAACTTTGTACTTTGCTATGGAATTCTACCAGGATTGAGTTTACATGCAAAAACTGTCTATTTCAACTAAATTGGTGCATCCGTTACGAACTTTGTACTTTGCTATGGAATTCTACCAGGATTGAGTTTACATGCAAAAACTGTCTATTTCAACTAAATTTGTGCATCTGATACGAACTTTGTACTTTGCTATGGAATTCTACCAGGATTGAGTTTACATGCAAAAACTGTCTATTTCAACTAAATTGGTGCATCCGTTACGAACTTTGTACTTTGCTATGGAATTCTACCAGGATTGAGTTTACATGCAAAAACTGTCTATTTCAACTAAATTGGTGCATCCGATACGAACTTTGTACTTTGCTATGGAATTCTACCAGGATTGAGTTTACATGCAAAAACTGTCTATTTCAACTAAATTGGTGCATCCGTTATGAACTTTGTACTTTGCTATGGAATTCTACCAGGATTGAGTTTACATGCAAAAACTGTCTATTTCAACTAAATTGGTGCATCCGTTATGAACTTTGTACTTTGCTATGGAATTCTACCAGGATTGAGTTTACATGCAAAAACTGTCTATTTCAACTAAATTGGTGCATCCGATACGAACTTTGTACTTTGCTATGGAATTCTACCAGGATTGAGTTTACATGCAAAAACTGTCTATTTCAACTAAATTGGTGCATCCGTTATGAACTTTGTACTTTGCTATGGAATTCTACCAGGATTGAGTTTACATGCAAAAACTGTCTATTTCAACTAAATTGGTGCATCCGATACGAACTTTGTACTTTGCTATGGAATTCTACCAGGATTGAGTTTACATGCAAAAACTGTCTATTTCAACTAAATTGGTGCATCCGTTATGAACTTTGTACTTTGCTATGGAATTCTGCCAGGATTGAGTTTACATGCAAAAACTGTCTATTTCAACTAAAATGGTGCATCCGTTATGAACTTTGTACTTTGCTATGGAATTCTACCAGGATTGAGTTTACATGCAAAAACTGTCTATTTCAACTAAATTGGTGCATCCGATACGAACTTTGTACTTTGCTATGGAACTCTACCAGGATTGAGTTTACATGCAAAAACTATCTATTTCAACTAAAATGGTGCATCCGTTATGAACTTTGTACTTTGCTATGGAATTCTACCAGGATTGAGTTTACATGCAAAAACTGTCTATTTCAACTAAATTGGTGCATCCGATACGAACTTTGTACTTTGCTATGGAACTCTACCAGGATTGAGTTTACATGCAAAAACTGTCTATTTCAACTAAAATGGTGCATCCGTTATGAACTTTGTACTTTGCTATGGAATTCTACCAGGATTGAGTTTACATGCAAAAACTGTCTATTTCAACTAAATTGGTGCATCCGATACGAACTTTGTACTTTGCTATGGAATTCTACCAGGATTGCGTTTACATGCAAAAACTGTCTATTTCAACTAAATTGGTGCATCCGTTATGAACTTTGTACTTTGCTATGGAATTCTACCAGGATTGAGTTTACATGCAAAAACTATCTATTTCAACTAAATTGGTGCATCCGTTACGAACTTTGTACTTTGCTATGGAATTCTACCAGGATTGAGTTTACATGCAAAAACTGTCGATTTCAACTAAATTGGTGCATCCGATACGAACTTTGTACTTTGCTATGGAATTCTACCAGGATTGAGTTTACATGCAAAAACTGTCTATTTCAACTAAATTGGTGCATCCGTTACGAACTTTGTACTTTGCTATGGAATTCTACCAGGATTGAGTTTACATGCAAAAACTGTCTATTTCAACTAAATTGGTGCATCCGATACGAACTTTGTACTTTGCTATGGAATTCTACCAGGATTGAGTTTACATGCAAAAACTGTCTATTTCAACTAAATTGGTGCATCCGTTATGAACTTTGTACTTTGCTATGGAATTCTACCAGGATTGAGTTTACATGCAAAAACTATCTATTTCAACTAAATTGGTGCATCCGTTACGAACTTTGTACTTTGCTATGGAATTCTACCAGGATTGAGTTTACATGCAAAAACTGTCGATTTCAACTAAATTGGTGCATCCGATACGAACTTTGTACTTTGCTATGGAATTCTACCAGGATTGAGTTTACATGCAAAAACTGTCTATTTCAACTAAATTGGTGCATCCGTTACGAACTTTGTACTTTGCTATGGAATTCTACCAGGATTGAGTTTACATGCAAAAACTGTCTATTTCAACTAAATTGGTGCATCCGATACGAACTTTGTACTTTGCTATGGAATTCTACCAGGATTGAGTTTACATGCAAAAACTGTCTATTTCAACTAAATTGGTGCATCCGTTATGAACTTTGTACTTTGCTATGGAATTCTACCAGGATTGAGTTTACATGCAAAAACTGTCTATTTCAACTAAATTGGTGCATCCGTTATGAACTTTGTACTTTGCTATGGAATTCTACCAGGATTGAGTTTACATGCAAAAACTGTCTATTTCAACTAAATTGGTGCATCCGTTATGAACTTTGTACTTTGCTATGGAATTCTACCAGGATTGAGTTTACATGCAAAAACTGTCTATTTCAACTAAATTGGTGCATCCGTTACGAACTTTGTACTTTGCTATGGAATTCTACCAGGATTGAGTTTACATGCAAAAACTATCTATTTCAACTAAATTGGTGCATCCGTTACGAACTTTGTACTTTGCTATGGAATTCTACCAGGATTGAGTTTACATGCAAAAACTGTCGATTTCAACTAAATTGGTGCATCCGATACGAACTTTGTACTTTCCTATGGAATTCTACCAGGAATGAGTTTACATGCAAAAACTGTGTATTTCAACGTAATTGGTGCATCCGATACGAACTTTGTACTTTGCTATGGAATTCTACCAGGATTGAGTTTACATGCAAAAACTGTCTATTTCAACTAAATTGGTGCATCCGATACGAACTTTGTACTTTGCTATGGAATTCTACCAGGATTGAGTTTACATGCAAAAACTGTCTATTTCAACTAAATTGGTGCATCCGTTACGAACTTTGTACTTTGCTATGGAATTCTACCAGGATTGAGTTTACATGCAAAAACTGTCTATTTCAACTAAATTGGTGCATCCGTTACGAACTTTGTACTTTGCTATGGAATTCTACCAGGATTGAGTTTACATGCAAAAACTGTCTATTTCAACTAAATTGGTGCATCCGTTATGAACTTTGTACTTTGCTATGGAATTCTACCAGGATTGAGTTTACATGCAAAAACTGTCTATTTCAACTAAATTGGTGCATCCGATACGAACTTTGTACTTTGCTATGGAATTCTACCAGGATTGAGTTTACATGCAAAAACTGTCTATTTCAACTAAATTGGTGCATCCGATACGAACTTTGTACTTTGCTATGGAATTCTACCAGGATTGAGTTTACATGCAAAAACTGTCTATTTCAACTAAATTGGTGCATTCGTTATGAACTTTGTACTTTGCTATGGAATTCTACCAGGATTGAGTTTACATGCAAAAACTGTCTATTTCAACTAAATTGGTGCATCCGATACGAACTTTGTACTTTGCTATGGAATTCTACCAGGATTGAGTTTACATGCAAAAACTGTCTATTTCAACTAAATTGGTGCATCCGTTATGAACTTTGTACTTTGCTATGGAATTCTACCAGGATTGAGTTTACATGCAAAAACTGTCTATTTCAACTAAATTGGTGCATCCGATACGAACTTTGTACTTTGCTATGGAATTCTACCAGGATTGAGTTTACATGCAAAAACTGTCTATTTCAACTAAATTGGTGCATCCGTTATGAACTTTGTACTTTGCTATGGAATTCTACCAGGATTGAGTTACATGCAAAAACTGTCTATTTCAACTAAAATGGTGCATCCGTTATGAACTTTGTACTTTGCTATGGAATTCTACCAGGATTGAGTTTACATGCAAAAACTGTCTATTTCAACTAATTGGTGCATCCGATACGAACTTTGTACTTTGCTATGGAATTCTACCAGGATTGAGTTTACATGCAAAAACTGTCTATTTCAACTAAATTGGTGCATCCGATACGAACTTTGTACTTTGCTATGGAATTCTACCAGGATTGAGTTTACATGCAAAAACTGTCTATTTCAACTAAATTGGTGCATCCGATACGAACTTTGTACTTTGCTATGGAATTCTACCAGATTGAGTTTACATGCAAAAACTGTCTATTTCAACTAAATTGGTGCATCCGTTATGAACTTTGTACTTTGCTATGGAATTCTACCAGGATTGAGTTTACATGCAAAAACTGTCTATTTCAACTAAATTGGTGCATCCGATACGAACTTTGTACTTTGCTATGGAATTCTACCAGGATTGAGTTTACATGCAAAAACTGTCTATTTCAACTAAAATGGTGCATCCGTTATGAACTTTGTACTTTGCTATGGAATTCTACCAGGATTGAGTTTACATGCAAAAACTGTCTATTTCAACTAAATTGGTGCATCCGTTATGAACTTTGTACTTTGCTATGGAATTCTACCAGGATTGAGTTTACATGCAAAAACTGTCTATTTCAACTAAATTGGTGCATCCGATACGAACTTTGTACTTTGCTATGGAATTCTACCAGGATTGAGTTTACATGCAAAAACTGTCTATTTCAACTAAATTGGTGCATCCGTTATGAACTTTGTACTTTGCTATGGAATTCTACCAGGATTGAGTTTACATGCAAAAACTGTCTATTTCAACTAAATTGGTGCATCCGATACGAACTTTGTACTTTGCTATGGAATTCTACCAGGATTGAGTTTACATGCAAAAACTGTCTATTTCAACTAAATTGGTGCATCCGATACGAACTTTGTACTTTGCTATGGAATTCTACCAGGATTGAGTTTACATGCAAAAACTGTCTATTTCAACTAAATTGGTGCATCCGATACGAACTTTGTACTTTGCTATGGAATTCTACCAGGATTGAGTTTACATGCAAAAACTGTCTATTTCAACTAAATTGGTGCATCCGATACGAACTTTGTACTTTGCTATGGAATTCTACCAGGATTGAGTTTACATGCAAAAACTGTCTATTTCAACTAAATTGGTGCATCCGTTATGAACTTTGTACTTTGCTATGGAATTCTACCAGGATTGAGTTTACATGCAAAAACTGTCTATTTCAACTAAATTGGTGCATCCGATATGAACTTTGTACTTTGCTATGGAATTCTACCAGGATTGAGTTTACATGCAAAAACTGTCTATTTCAACTAAATTGGTGCATCCGATACGAACTTTGTACTTTGCTATGGAACTCTACCAGGATTGAGTTTACATGCAAAAACTGTCTATTTCAACTAAATTGGTGCATCCGTTATGAACTTTGTACTTTGCTATGAATTCTACCAGGATTGAGTTTACATGCAAAAACTATCTATTTCAACTAATTGGTGCATCCGATACGAACTTTGTACTTTTGCTATGGAATTCTACCAGGATTGAGTTTACATGCAAAAACAGTCTATTTCAACTAAATTGGTGCATCCGATACGAACTTTGTACTTTGCTATGGAATTCTACCAGGATTGAGTTTACATGCAAAAACTGTCTATTTCAACTAAATTGGTGCATCCGTTATGAACTTTGTACTTTGCTATGGAATTCTACCAGGATTGAGTTTACATGCAAAAACTGTCTATTTCAACTAAATTGGTGCATCCGATACGAACTTTGTACTTTGCTATGGAACTCTTCCAGGATTGAGTTTACATGCAAAAACTGTCTATTTCAACTAAATTGGTGCATCCGTTATGAACTTTGTACTTTGCTATGGAATTCTACCAGGATTGAGTTTACATGCAAAAACTGTCTATTTCAACTAAATTGGTGCATCCGTTATGAACTTTGTACTTTGCTATGGAATTCTACCAGGATTGAGTTTACATGCAAAAACTGTCTATTTCAACTAAATTGGTGCATCCGATACGAACTTTGTACTTTGCTATGGAATTCTACCAGGATTGAGTTTACATGCAAAAACTGTCTATTTCAACTAAATTGGTGCATCCGTTATGAACTTTGTACTTTGCTATGGAATTCTACCAGGATTGAGTTTACATGCAAAAACTGTCTATTTCAACTAAATTGGTGCATCCGATACGAACTTTGTACTTTGCTATGGAATTCTACCAGGATTGAGTTTACATGCAAAAACTGTCTATTTCAACTAAATTGGTGCATCCGATACGAACTTTGTACTTTGCTATGGAATTCTACCAGGATTGAGTTTACATGCAAAAACTGTCTATTTCAACTAAATTGGTGCATCCGTTATGAACTTTGTACTTTGCTATGGAATTCTGCCAGGATTGAGTTTACATGCAAAAACTGTCTATTTCAACTAAAATGGTGCATCCGTTATGAACTTTGTACTTTGCTATGGAATTCTACCAGGATTGAGTTTACATGCAAAAACTGTCTATTTCAACTAAATTGGTGCATCCAAAACGAACTTTGTACTTTGCTATGGAATTTTACCAGGATTGAGTTTACATGCAAAAACTGTCTATTTCAACTAAATTGGTGCATCCGTTACGAACTTTGTACTTTGCTATGGAATTCTACCAGGATTGAGTTTACATGCAAAAACTGTCTATTTCAACTAAATTGGTGCATCCAAAACGAACTTTGTACTTTGCTATGGAATTCTACCAGGATTGAGTTTACATGCAAAAACTGTCTATTTCAACTAAATTGGTGCATCCGTTATGAACTTTGTACTTTGCTATGGAATTCTACCAGGATTGAGTTTACATGCAAAAACAGTCTATTTCAACTAAATTGGTGCATCCGATACGAACTTTGTACTTTGCTATGGAATTCTACCAGGATTGAGTTTACATGCAAAAACTGTCTATTTCAACTAAATTGGTGCATCCGTTATGAACTTTGTACTTTGCTATGGAATTCTACCAGGATTGAGTTTACATGCAAAAACTGTCTATTTCAACTAAATTGGTGCATCCGTTACGAACTTTGTACTTTGCTATGGAATTCTACCAGGATTGAGTTTACATGCAAAAACTGTCTATTTCAACTAAATTGGTGCATCCGTTATGAACTTTGTACTTTGCTATGGAATTCTACCAGGATTGAGTTTACATGCAAAAACTGTCTATTTCAACTAAATTGGTGCATCCGTTATGAACTTTGTACTTTGCTATGGAATTCTACCAGGATTGAGTTTACATGCAAAAACTGTCTATTTCAACTAAATTGGTGCATCCGTTATGAACTTTGTACTTTGCTATGGAATTCTACCAGGATTGAGTTTACATGCAAAAACTGTCTATTTCAACTAAATTGGTGCATCCGTTACGAACTTTGTACATTGCTATGGAATTCTACCAGGATTGAGTTTACATGCAAAAACTGTCTATTTCAACTAAATTGGTGCATCCGATACGAACTTTGTACTTTGCTATGGAATTCTACCAGGATTGAGTTTACATGCAAAAACTGTCTATTTCAACTAAATTGGTGCATCCGATACGAACTTTGTACTTTGCTATGGAATTCTACCAGGATTGAGTTTACATGCAAAAACTGTCTATTTCAACTAAATTGGTGCATCCGATACGAACTTTGTACTTTGCTATGGAATTCTACCAGGATTGAGTTTACATGCAAAAACTGTCTATTTCAACTAAATTGGTGCATCCGATACGAACTTTGTACTTTGCTATGGAATTCTACCAGGATTGAGTTTACATGCAAAAACTGTCTATTTCAACTAAATTGGTGCATCCGATACGAACTTTGTACTTTGCTATGGAATTCTACCAGGATTGAGTTTACATGCAAAAACTGTCTATTTCAACTAAATTGGTGCATCCGATACGAACTTTGTACTTTGCTATGGAATTCTACCAGGATTGAGTTTACATGCAAAAACTGTCTATTTCAACTAAATTGGTGCATCCGTTATGAACTTTGTACTTTGCTATGGAATTCTACCAGGATTGAGTTTACATGCAAAAACTGTCTATTTCAACTAAATTGGTGCATCCGTTATGAACTTTGTACTTTGCTATGGAATTCTACCAGGATTGAGTTTACATGCAAAAACTGTCTATTTCAACTAAATTGGTGCATCCGTTACGAACTTTGTACATTGCTATGGAATTCTACCAGGATTGAGTTTACATGCAAAAACTGTCTATTTCAACTAAATTGGTGCATCCGTTATGAACGCTGTACTTTGCTATGGAATTCTACCAGGAATGAGTTTACATGCAAAAACTGTCTATTTCAACTAAATTGGTGCATCCGTTATGAACTTTGTACTTTGCTATGGAATTCTACCAGGATTGAGTTTACATGCAAAAACTGTCTATTTCAACTAAATTGGTGCATCCGTTATGAACTTTGTACTTTGCTATGGAATTCTACCAGGATTGAGTTTACATGCAAAAACTGTCTATTTCAACTAAATTGGTGCATCCGTTACGAACTTTGTACATTGCTATGGAATTCTACCAGGATTGAGTTTACATGCAAAAACTGTCTATTTCAACTAAATTGGTGCATCCGTTATGAACTTTGTACTTTGCTATGGAATTCTACCAGGATTGAGTTTACATGCAAAAACTGTCTATTTCAACTAAATTGGTGCATCCGTTATGAACGTTGTACTTTGCTATGGAATTCTACCAGGAATGAGTTTACATGCAAAAACTGTCTATTTCAACTAAATTGGTGCATCCGTTATGAACTTTGTACTTTGCTATGGAATTCTACCAGGATTGAGTTTACATGCAAAAACTGTCTATTTCAACTAAATTGGTGCATCCGATACGAACTTTGTACTTTGCTATGGAATTCTACCAGGATTGAGTTTACATGCAAAAACTGTCTATTTCAACTAAATTGGTGCATCCGTTACGAACTTTGTACTTTGCTATGGAATTCTACCAGGATTGAGTTTACATGCAAAAACTGTCTATTTCAACTAAATTTGTGCATCTGATACGAACTTTGTACTTTGCTATGGAATTCTACCAGGATTGAGTTTACATGCAAAAACTGTCTATTTCAACTAAATTGGTGCATCCGATACGAACTTTGTACTTTGCTATGGAATTCTACCAGGATTGAGTTTACATGCAAAAACTGTCTATTTCAACTAAATTGGTGCATCCGTTACGAACTTTGTACTTTGCTATGGAATTCTACCAGGATTGAGTTTACATGCAAAAACTGTCTATTTCAACTAAATTGGTGCATCCGTTATGAACTTTGTACTTTGCTATGGAATTCTACCAGGATTGAGTTTACATGCAAAAACTGTCTATTTCAACTAAATTGGTGCATCCGATACGAACTTTGTACTTTGCTATGGAATTCTACCAGGATTGAGTTTACATGCAAAAACTGTCTATTTCAACTAAATTGGTGCATCCGTTACGAACTTTGTACTTTGCTATGGAATTCTACCAGGATTGAGTTTACATGCAAAAACTGTCTATTTCAACTAAATTGGTGCATCCGTTATGAACTTTGTACTTTGCTAGGGAATTCTACCAGGATTGAGTTTACATGCAAAAACTGTCTATTTCAACTAAATTGGTGCATCCGTTATGAACGTTGTACTTTGCTATGGAATTCTACCAGGAATGAGTTTACATGCAAAAACTGTCTATTTCAACTAAATTGGTGCATCCGTTATGAACTTTGTACTTTGCTATGGAATTCTACCAGGATTGAGTTTACATGCAAAAACTATCTATTTCAACTAAATTGGTGCATCCGTTACGAACTTTGTACTTTGCTATGGAATTCTACCAGGATTGAGTTTACATGCAAAAACTGTCGATTTCAACTAAATTGGTGCATCCGATACGAACTTTGTACTTTGCTATGGAATTCTACCAGGATTGAGTTTACATGCAAAAACTGTCTATTTCAACTAAATTGGTGCATCCGTTATGAACTTTGTACTTTGCTATGGAATTCTACCAGGATTGAGTTTACATGCAAAAACTGTCTATTTCAACTAAATTGGTGCATCCGATACGAACTTTGTACTTTGCTATGGAACTCTACCAGGATTGAGTTTACATGCAAAAACTGTCTATTTCAACTAAAATGGTGCATCCGTTATGAACTTTGTACTTTGCTATGGAATTCTACCAGGATTGAGTTTACATGCAAAAACTGTCTATTTCAACTAAATTGGTGCATCCGATACGAACTTTGTACTTTGCTATGGAATTCTACCAGGAGTTTACATGCAAAAACTGTCTATTTCAACTAAATTGGTGCATCCGTTACGAACTTTGTACTTTGCTATGGAATTCTACCAGGATTGAGTTTACATGCAAAAACTGTCTATTTCAACTAAATTGGTGCATCCGTTATGAACTTTGTACTTTGCTATGGAATTCTACCAGGATTGAGTTTACATGCAAAAACTGTCTATTTCAACTAAATTGGTGCATCCGTTACGAACTTTGTACTTTGCTATGGAATTCTACCAGGATTGAGTTTACATGCAAAAACTGTCTATTTCAACTAAATTGGTGCATCCGTTATGAACTTTGTACTTTGCTAGGGAATTCTACCAGGATTGAGTTTACATGCAAAAACTGTCTATTTCAACTAAATTGGTGCATCCGTTACGAACTTTGTACTTTGCTATGGAATTCTACCAGGATTGAGTTTACATGCAAAAACTGTCTATTTCAACTAAATTGGTGCATCCGTTATGAACTTTGTACTTTGCTATGGAATTCTACCAGGATTGAGTTTACATGCAAAAACTGTCTATTTCAACTAAATTGGTGCATCCGTTATGAACTTTGTACTTTGCTATGGAATTCTACCAGGATTGAGTTTACATGCAAAAACTATCTATTTCAACTAAATTGGTGCATCCGTTACGAACTTTGTACTTTGCTATGGAATTCTACCAGGATTGAGTTTACATGCAAAAACTGTCGATTTCAACTAAATTGGTGCATCCGATACGAACTTTGTACTTTGCTATGGAATTCTACCAGGATTGAGTTTACATGCAAAAACTGTCTATTTCAACTAAATTGGTGCATCCGTTATGAACTTTGTACTTTGCTATGGAATTCTACCAGGATTGAGTTTACATGCAAAAACTGTCTATTTCAACTAAATTGGTGCATCCGTTATGAACTTTGTACTTTGCTATGGAATTCTACCAGGATTGAGTTTACATGCAAAAACTGTCTATTTCAACTAAAATGGTGCATCCGTTATGAACTTTGTACTTTGCTATGGAATTCTACCAGGATTGAGTTTACATGCAAAAACTGTCTATTTCAACTAAATTGGTGCATCCGATACGAACTTTGTACTTTGCTATGGAATTCTACCAGGAGTTTACATGCAAAAACTGTCTATTTCAACTAAATTGGTGCATCCGATACGAACTTTGTACTTTGCTATGGAATTCTACCAGGATTGAGTTTACATGCAAAAACTGTCTATTTCAACTAAATTGGTGCATCCGTTATGAACTTTGTACTTTGCTATGGAATTCTACCAGGATTGAGTTTACATGCAAAAACTGTCTATTTCAACTAAATTGGTGCATCCGTTACGAACTTTGTACTTTGCTATGGAATTCTACCAGGATTGAGTTTACATGCAAAAACTGTCTATTTCAACTAAATTGGTGCATCCGTTATGAACTTTGTACTTTGCTAGGGAATTCTACCAGGATTGAGTTTACATGCAAAAACTGTCTATTTCAACTAAATTGGTGCATCCGTTATGAACGTTGTACTTTGCTATGGAATTCTACCAGGAATGAGTTTACATGCAAAAACTGTCTATTTCAACTAAATTGGTGCATCCGTTATGAACTTTGTACTTTGCTATGGAATTCTACCAGGAGTTTACATGCAAAAACTGTCTATTTCAACTAAATTGGTGCATCCGTTATGAACTTTGTACTTTGCTATGGAATTCTACCAGGATTGAGTTTACATGCAAAAACTGTCTATTTCAACTAAATTGGTGCATCCGATACGAACTTTGTACTTTGCTATGGAATTCTACCAGGATTGAGTTTACATGCAAAAACTGTCTATTTCAACTAAATTGGTGCATCCGTTATGAACTTTGTACTTTGCTATGGAATTCTACCAGGATTGAGTTTACATGCAAAAACTGTCTATTTCAACTAAATTGGTGCATCCGATACGAACTTTGTACTTTGCTATGGAATTCTACCAGGATTGAGTTTACATGCAAAAACTGTCTATTTCAACTAAATTGGTGCATCCGATACGAACTTTGTACTTTGCTATGGAATTCTACCAGGATTGAGTTTACATGCAAAAACTGTCTATTTCAACTAAATTGGTGCATCCGTTATGAACTTTGTACTTTGCTATGGAATTCTGCCAGGATTGAGTTTACATGCAAAAACTGTCTATTTCAACTAAAATGGTGCATCCGTTATGAACTTTGTACTTTGCTATGGAATTCTACCAGGATTGAGTTTACATGCAAAAACTGTCTATTTCAACTAAATTGGTGCATCCAAAACGAACTTTGTACTTTGCTATGGAATTTTACCAGGATTGAGTTTACATGCAAAAACTGTCTATTTCAACTAAATTGGTGCATCCGTTACGAACTTTGTACTTTGCTATGGAATTCTACCAGGATTGAGTTTACATGCAAAAACTGTCTATTTCAACTAAATTGGTGCATCCAAAACGAACTTTGTACTTTGCTATGGAATTCTACCAGGATTGAGTTTACATGCAAAAACTGTCTATTTCAACTAAATTGGTGCATCCGTTATGAACTTTGTACTTTGCTATGGAATTCTACCAGGATTGAGTTTACATGCAAAAACAGTCTATTTCAACTAAATTGGTGCATCCGATACGAACTTTGTACTTTGCTATGGAATTCTACCAGGATTGAGTTTACATGCAAAAACTGTCTATTTCAACTAAATTGGTGCATCCGTTATGAACTTTGTACTTTGCTATGGAATTCTACCAGGATTGAGTTTACATGCAAAAACTGTCTATTTCAACTAAATTGGTGCATCCGTTACGAACTTTGTACTTTGCTATGGAATTCTACCAGGATTGAGTTTACATGCAAAAACTGTCTATTTCAACTAAATTGGTGCATCCGTTATGAACTTTGTACTTTGCTATGGAATTCTACCAGGATTGAGTTTACATGCAAAAACTGTCTATTTCAACTAAATTGGTGCATCCGTTATGAACTTTGTACTTTGCTATGGAATTCTACCAGGATTGAGTTTACATGCAAAAACTGTCTATTTCAACTAAATTGGTGCATCCGTTATGAACTTTGTACTTTGCTATGGAATTCTACCAGGATTGAGTTTACATGCAAAAACTGTCTATTTCAACTAAATTGGTGCATCCGTTACGAACTTTGTACATTGCTATGGAATTCTACCAGGATTGAGTTTACATGCAAAAACTGTCTATTTCAACTAAATTGGTGCATCCGATACGAACTTTGTACTTTGCTATGGAATTCTACCAGGATTGAGTTTACATGCAAAAACTGTCTATTTCAACTAAATTGGTGCATCCGATACGAACTTTGTACTTTGCTATGGAATTCTACCAGGATTGAGTTTACATGCAAAAACTGTCTATTTCAACTAAATTGGTGCATCCGATACGAACTTTGTACTTTGCTATGGAATTCTACCAGGATTGAGTTTACATGCAAAAACTGTCTATTTCAACTAAATTGGTGCATCCGATACGAACTTTGTACTTTGCTATGGAATTCTACCAGGATTGAGTTTACATGCAAAAACTGTCTATTTCAACTAAATTGGTGCATCCGATACGAACTTTGTACTTTGCTATGGAATTCTACCAGGATTGAGTTTACATGCAAAAACTGTCTATTTCAACTAAATTGGTGCATCCGATACGAACTTTGTACTTTGCTATGGAATTCTACCAGGATTGAGTTTACATGCAAAAACTGTCTATTTCAACTAAATTGGTGCATCCGTTATGAACTTTGTACTTTGCTATGGAATTCTACCAGGATTGAGTTTACATGCAAAAACTGTCTATTTCAACTAAATTGGTGCATCCGTTATGAACTTTGTACTTTGCTATGGAATTCTACCAGGATTGAGTTTACATGCAAAAACTGTCTATTTCAACTAAATTGGTGCATCCGTTACGAACTTTGTACATTGCTATGGAATTCTACCAGGATTGAGTTTACATGCAAAAACTGTCTATTTCAACTAAATTGGTGCATCCGTTATGAACGCTGTACTTTGCTATGGAATTCTACCAGGAATGAGTTTACATGCAAAAACTGTCTATTTCAACTAAATTGGTGCATCCGTTATGAACTTTGTACTTTGCTATGGAATTCTACCAGGATTGAGTTTACATGCAAAAACTGTCTATTTCAACTAAATTGGTGCATCCGTTATGAACTTTGTACTTTGCTATGGAATTCTACCAGGATTGAGTTTACATGCAAAAACTGTCTATTTCAACTAAATTGGTGCATCCGTTACGAACTTTGTACATTGCTATGGAATTCTACCAGGATTGAGTTTACATGCAAAAACTGTCTATTTCAACTAAATTGGTGCATCCGTTATGAACTTTGTACTTTGCTATGGAATTCTACCAGGATTGAGTTTACATGCAAAAACTGTCTATTTCAACTAAATTGGTGCATCCGTTATGAACGTTGTACTTTGCTATGGAATTCTACCAGGAATGAGTTTACATGCAAAAACTGTCTATTTCAACTAAATTGGTGCATCCGTTATGAACTTTGTACTTTGCTATGGAATTCTACCAGGATTGAGTTTACATGCAAAAACTGTCTATTTCAACTAAATTGGTGCATCCGATACGAACTTTGTACTTTGCTATGGAATTCTACCAGGATTGAGTTTACATGCAAAAACTGTCTATTTCAACTAAATTGGTGCATCCGTTACGAACTTTGTACTTTGCTATGGAATTCTACCAGGATTGAGTTTACATGCAAAAACTGTCTATTTCAACTAAATTGGTGCATCCAAAACGAACTTTGTACTTTGCTATGGAATTCTACCAGGATTGAGTTTACATGCAAAAACTGTCTATTTCAACTAAATTGGTGCATCCGTTATGAACTTTGTACTTTGCTATGGAATTCTACCAGGATTGAGTTTACATGCAAAAACTGTCTATTTCAACTAAATTGGTGCATCCGTTATGAACGTTGTACTTTGCTATGGAATTCTACCAGGAATGAGTTTACATGCAAAAACTGTCTATTTCAACTAAATTGGTGCATCCGTTATGAACTTTGTACTTTGCTATGGAATTCTACCAGGATTGAGTTTACATGCAAAAACTGTCTATTTCAACTAAATTGGTGCATCCGTTACGAACTTTGTACTTTGCTATGGAATTCTACCAGGATTGAGTTTACATGCAAAAACTGTCTATTTCAACTAAATTGGTGCATCCGTTATGAACTTTGTACTTTGCTAGGGAATTCTACCAGGATTGAGTTTACATGCAAAAACTGTCTATTTCAACTAAATTGGTGCATCCGTTATGAACGTTGTACTTTGCTATGGAATTCTACCAGGAATGAGTTTACATGCAAAAACTGTCTATTTCAACTAAATTGGTGCATCCGTTATGAACTTTGTACTTTGCTATGGAATTCTACCAGGAGTTTACATGCAAAAACTGTCTATTTCAACTAAATTGGTGCATCCGTTACGAACTTTGTACTTTGCTATGGAATTCTACCAGGATTGAGTTTACATGCAAAAACTGTCTATTTCAACTAAATTGGTGCATCCGTTATGAACTTTGTACTTTGCTATGGAATTCTACCAGGATTGAGTTTACATGCAAAAACTGTCTATTTCAACTAAATTGGTGCATCCGATACGAACTTTGTACTTTGCTATGGAATTCTACCAGGATTGAGTTTACATGCAAAAACTGTCTATTTCAACTAAATTGGTGCATCCGTTACGAACTTTGTACTTTGCTATGGAATTCTACCAGGATTGAGTTTACATGCAAAAACTGTCTATTTCAACTAAATTGGTGCATCCGTTATGAACTTTGTACTTTGCTAGGGAATTCTACCAGGATTGAGTTTACATGCAAAAACTGTCTATTTCAACTAAATTGGTGCATCCGTTATGAACGTTGTACTTTGCTATGGAATTCTACCAGGAATGAGTTTACATGCAAAAACTGTCTATTTCAACTAAATTGGTGCATCCGTTATGAACTTTGTACTTTGCTATGGAATTCTACCAGGATTGAGTTTACATGCAAAAACTGTCTATTTCAACTAAATTGGTGCATCCGTTATGAACTTTGTACTTTGCTATGGAATTCTACCAGGATTGAGTTTACATGCAAAAACTGTCTATTTCAACTAAATTGGTGCATCCGTTACGAACTTTGTACATTGCTATGGAATTCTACCAGGATTGAGTTTACATGCAAAAACTGTCTATTTCAACTAAATTGGTGCATCCGTTATGAACTTTGTACTTTGCTATGGAATTCTACCAGGATTGAGTTTACATGCAAAAACTGTCTATTTCAACTAAATTGGTGCATCCGTTATGAACTTTGTACTTTGCTATGGAATTCTACCAGGATTGAGTTTACATGCAAAAACTGTCTATTTCAACTAAATTGGTGCATCCGATACGAACTTTGTACTTTGCTATGGAATTCTACCAGGATTGAGTTTACATGCAAAAACTGTCTATTTCAACTAAATTGGTGCATCCGTTATGAACTTTGTACTTTGCTATGGAATTCTACCAGGATTGAGTTTACATGCAAAAACTGTCTATTTCAACTAAATTGGTGCATCCGTTATGAACTTTGTACTTTGCTATGGAATTCTACCAGGATTGAGTTTACATGCAAAAACTGTCTATTTCAACTAAATTGGTGCATCCGTTATGAACGTTGTACTTTGCTATGGAATTCTACCAGGAATGAGTTTACATGCAAAAACTGTCTATTTCAACTAAATTGGTGCATCCGATACGAACTTTGTACTTTGCTATGGAATTCTACCAGGATTGAGTTTACATGCAAAAACTGTCTATTTCAACTAAATTGGTGCATCCGTTATGAACGTTGTACTTTGCTATGGAATTCTACCAGGATTGAGTTTACATGCAAAAACTGTCTATTTCAACTAAATTGGTGCATCCGTTATGAACTTTGTACTTTGCTATGGAATTCTACCAGGATTGAGTTTACATGCAAAAACTGTCTATTTCAACTAAATTGGTGCATCCGTTATGAACGTTGTACATTGCTATGGAATTCTACCAGGAATGAGTTTACATGCAAAAACTGTCTATTTCAACTAAATTGGTGCATCCGTTATGAACTTTGTACTTTGCTATGGAATTCTACCAGGATTGAGTTTACATGCAAAAACTGTCTATTTCAACTAAATTGGTGCATCCGTTACGAACTTTGTACTTTGCTATGGAATTCTACCAGGATTGAGTTTACATGCAAAAACTGTCTATTTCAACTAAATTGGTGCATCCGTTATGAACTTTGTACTTTGCTATGGAATTCTACCAGGATTGAGTTTACATGCAAAAACTGTCTATTTCAACTAAATTGGTGCATCCGTTATGAACTTTGTACTTTGCTATGGAATTCTACCAGGATTGAGTTTACATGCAAAAACTGTCTATTTCAACTAAATTGGTGCATCCGTTATGAACTTTGTACTTTGCTATGGAATTCTACCAGGATTGAGTTTACATGCAAAAACTGTCTATTTCAACTAAATTGGTGCATCCGTTATGAACTTTGTACTTTGCTATGGAATTCTACCAGGATTGAGTTTACATGCAAAAACTGTCTATTTCAACTAAATTGGTGCATCCGTTACGAACTTTGTACTTTGCTATGGAATTCTACCAGGATTGAGTTTACATGCAAAAACTGTCTATTTCAACTAAATTGGTGCATCCGTTACGAACTTTGTACTTTGCTATGGAATTCTACCAGGATTGAGTTTACATGCAAAAACTGTCTATTTCAACTAAATTGGTGCATCCGTTATGAACTTTGTACTTTGCTATGGAATTCTACCAGGATTGAGTTTACATGCAAAAACTGTCTATTTCAACTAAATTGGTGCATCCAAAACGAACTTTGTACTTTGCTATGGAATTTTACCAGGATTGAGTTTACATGCAAAAACTGTCTATTTCAACTAAATTGGTGCATCCGATACGAACTTTGTACTTTGCTATGGAATTCTACCAGGATTGAGTTTACATGCAAAAACTGTCTATTTCAACTAAATTGGTGCATCCGTTACGAACTTTGTACATTGCTATGGAATTCTACCAGGAATGAGTTTACATGCAAAAACTGTCTATTTCAACTAAATTGGTGCATCCGTTATGAACTTTGTACTTTGCTATGGAATTCTACCAGGATTGAGTTTACATGCAAAAACTGTCTATTTCAACTAAATTGGTGCATCCGTTATGAACTTTGTACTTTGCTATGGAATTCTACCAGGATTGAGTTTACATGCAAAAACTGTCTATTTCAACTAAATTGGTGCATCCGTTATGAACTTTGTACTTTGCTATGGAATTCTACCAGGATTGAGTTTACATGCAAAAACTGTCTATTTCAACTAAATTGGTGCATCCGTTATGAACTTTGTACTTTGCTATGGAATTCTACCAGGATTGAGTTTACATGCAAAAACTGTCTATTTCAACTAAATTGGTGCATCCGTTATGAACTTTGTACTTTGCTATGGAATTCTACCAGGATTGAGTTTACATGCAAAAACTGTCTATTTCAACTAAATTGGTGCATCCGTTACGAACTTTGTACTTTGCTATGGAATTCTACCAGGATTGAGTTTACATGCAAAAACTGTCTATTTCAACTAAATTGGTGCATCCGTTATGAACTTTGTACTTTGCTATGGAATTCTACCAGGATTGAGTTTACATGCAAAAACTGTCTATTTCAACTAAATTGGTGCATCCGTTATGAACTTTGTACTTTGCTATGGAATTCTACCAGGATTGAGTTTACATGCAAAAACTGTCTATTTCAACTAAATTGGTGCATCCGTTATGAACTTTGTACTTTGCTATGGAATTCTACCAGGATTGAGTTTACATGCAAAAACTGTCTATTTCAACTAAATTGGTGCATCCGTTATGAACTTTGTACTTTGCTATGGAATTCTACCAGGATTGAGTTTACATGCAAAAACTGTCTATTTCAACTAAATTGGTGCATCCGTTATGAACTTTGTACTTTGCTATGGAATTCTACCAGGATTGAGTTTACATGCAAAAACTGTCTATTTCAACTAAATTGGTGCATCCGATACGAACTTTGTACTTTGCTATGGAATTCTACCAGGATTGAGTTTACATGCAAAAACTGTCTATTTCAACTAAATTGGTGCATCCGTTATGAACTTTGTACTTTGCTATGGAATTCTACCAGGATTGAGTTTACATGCAAAAACTGTCTATTTCAACTAAATTGGTGCATCCGATACGAACTTTGTACTTTGCTATGGAATTCTACCAGGATTGAGTTTACATGCAAAAACTGTCTATTTCAACTAAATTGGTGCATCCGTTATGAACTTTGTACTTTGCTATGGAATTCTACCAGGATTGAGTTTACATGCAAAAACTGTCTATTTCAACTAAATTGGTGCATCCGTTATGAACTTTGTACTTTGCTATGGAATTCTACCAGGATTGAGTTTACATGCAAAAACTGTCTATTTCAACTAAATTGGTGCATCCGATACGAACTTTGTACTTTGCTATGGAATTCTACCAGGATTGAGTTTACATGCAAAAACTGTCTATTTCAACTAAATTGGTGCATCCGTTATGAACTTTGTACTTTGCTATGGAATTCTACCAGGATTGAGTTTACATGCAAAAACTGTCTATTTCAACTAAATTGGTGCATCCGATACGAACTTTGTACTTTGCTATGGAATTCTACCAGGATTGAGTTTACATGCAAAAACTGTCTATTTCAACTAAATTGGTGCATCCGTTATGAACTTTGTACTTTGCTATGGAATTCTACCAGGATTGAGTTTACATGCAAAAACTGTCTATTTCAACTAAATTGGTGCATCCGTTATGAACTTTGTACTTTGCTATGGAATTCTACCAGGATTGAGTTTACATGCAAAAACTGTCTATTTCAACTAAATTGGTGCATCCGATACGAACTTTGTACTTTGCTATGGAATTCTACCAGGATTGAGTTTACATGCAAAAACTGTCTATTTCAACTAAATTGGTGCATCCGTTATGAACTTTGTACTTTGCTATGGAATTCTACCAGGATTGAGTTTACATGCAAAAACTGTCTATTTCAACTAAATTGGTGCATCCGATACGAACTTTGTACTTTGCTATGGAATTCTACCAGGATTGAGTTTACATGCAAAAACTGTCTATTTCAACTAAATTGGTGCATCCGATACGAACTTTGTACTTTGCTATGGAATTCTACCAGGAATGAGTTTACATGCAAAAACTGTCTATTTCAACTAAATTGGTGCATCCGATACGAACTTTGTACTTTGCTATGGAATTCTACCAGGATTGAGTTTACATGCAAAAACTGTCTATTTCAACTAAATTGGTGCATCCGATACGAACTTTGTACTTTGCTATGGAATTCTACCAGGATTGAGTTTACATGCAAAAACTGTCTATTTCAACTAAATTGGTGCATCCGATACGAACTTTGTACTTTGCTATGGAATTCTACCAGGATTGAGTTTACATGCAAAAACTGTCTATTTCAACTAAATTGGTGCATCCGATACGAACTTTGTACTTTGCTATGGAATTCTACCAGGATTGAGTTTACATGCAAAAACTGTCTATTTCAACTAAATTGGTGCATCCGATACGAACTTTGTACTTTGCTATGGAATTCTACCAGGATTGAGTTTACATGCAAAAACTGTCTATTTCAACTAAATTGGTGCATCCGATACGAACTTTGTACTTTCCTATGGAATTCTACCAGGAATGAGTTTACATGCAAAAACTGTCTATTTCAACTAAATTGGTGCATCCGTTACGAACTGTGTACTTTGCTATGGAATTCTACCAGGATTGAGTTTACATGCAAAAACTGTCTATTTCAACTAAATTGGTGCATCCGTTATGAACTTTGTACTTTGCTATGGAATTCTACCAGGATTGAGTTTACATGCAAAAACTGTCTATTTCAACTAAATTGGTGCATCCGATACGAACTTTGTACTTTGCTATGGAATTCTACCAGGATTGAGTTTACATGCAAAAACTGTCTATTTCAACTAAATTGGTGCATCCGATACGAACTTTGTACTTTGCTATGGAATTCTACCAGGATTGAGTTTACATGCAAAAACTGTCTATTTCAACTAAATTGGTGCATCCGTTACGAACTTTGTACTTTGCTATGGAATTCTACCAGGATTGAGTTTACATGCAAAAACTGTCTATTTCAACTAAATTGGTGCATCCGTTATGAACTTTGTACTTTGCTATGGAATTCTACCAGGATTGAGTTTACATGCAAAAACTGTCTATTTCAACTAAATTGGTGCATCCGTTATGAACGTTGTACTTTGCTATGGAATTCTACCAGGATTGAGTTTACATGCAAAAACTGTCTATTTCAACTAAATTGGTGCATCCGTTATGAACTTTGTACTTTGCTATGGAATTCTACCAGGATTGAGTTTACATGCAAAAACTGTCTATTTCAACTAAATTGGTGCATCCGTTATGAACTTTGTACTTTGCTATGGAATTCTACCAGGATTGAGTTTACATGCAAAAACTGTCTATTTCAACTAAATTGGTGCATCCGTTATGAACGCTGTACTTTGCTATGGAATTCTACCAGGAATGAGTTTACATGCAAAAACTGTCTATTTCAACTAAATTGGTGCATCCGTTATGAACTTTGTACTTTGCTATGGAATTCTACCAGGATTGAGTTTACATGCAAAAACTGTCTATTTCAACTAAATTGGTGCATCCGTTATGAACTTTGTACTTTGCTATGGAATTCTACCAGGATTGAGTTTACATGCAAAAACTGTCTATTTCAACTAAATTGGTGCATCCGTTACGAACTTTGTACATTGCTATGGAATTCTACCAGGATTGAGTTTACATGCAAAAACTGTCTATTTCAACTAAATTGGTGCATCCGTTATGAACTTTGTACTTTGCTATGGAATTCTACCAGGATTGAGTTTACATGCAAAAACTGTCTATTTCAACTAAATTGGTGCATCCGTTATGAACGTTGTACTTTGCTATGGAATTCTACCAGGAATGAGTTTACATGCAAAAACTGTCTATTTCAACTAAATTGGTGCATCCGTTATGAACTTTGTACTTTGCTATGGAATTCTACCAGGATTGAGTTTACATGCAAAAACTGTCTATTTCAACTAAATTGGTGCATCCGATACGAACTTTGTACTTTGCTATGGAATTCTACCAGGATTGAGTTTACATGCAAAAACTGTCTATTTCAACTAAATTGGTGCATCCGTTACGAACTTTGTACTTTGCTATGGAATTCTACCAGGATTGAGTTTACATGCAAAAACTGTCTATTTCAACTAAATTGGTGCATCCAAAACGAACTTTGTACTTTGCTATGGAATTCTACCAGGATTGAGTTTACATGCAAAAACTGTCTATTTCAACTAAATTGGTGCATCCGTTATGAACTTTGTACTTTGCTATGGAATTCTACCAGGATTGAGTTTACATGCAAAAACTGTCTATTTCAACTAAATTGGTGCATCCGTTATGAACGTTGTACTTTGCTATGGAATTCTACCAGGAATGAGTTTACATGCAAAAACTGTCTATTTCAACTAAATTGGTGCATCCGTTATGAACTTTGTACTTTGCTATGGAATTCTACCAGGATTGAGTTTACATGCAAAAACTGTCTATTTCAACTAAATTGGTGCATCCGTTACGAACTTTGTACTTTGCTATGGAATTCTACCAGGATTGAGTTTACATGCAAAAACTGTCTATTTCAACTAAATTGGTGCATCCGTTATGAACTTTGTACTTTGCTAGGGAATTCTACCAGGATTGAGTTTACATGCAAAAACTGTCTATTTCAACTAAATTGGTGCATCCGTTATGAACGTTGTACTTTGCTATGGAATTCTACCAGGAATGAGTTTACATGCAAAAACTGTCTATTTCAACTAAATTGGTGCATCCGTTATGAACTTTGTACTTTGCTATGGAATTCTACCAGGAGTTTACATGCAAAAACTGTCTATTTCAACTAAATTGGTGCATCCGTTACGAACTTTGTACTTTGCTATGGAATTCTACCAGGATTGAGTTTGTATGCAAAAACTGTCTATTTCAACGTAATTGGTGCATCCGTTATGAACTTTGTACTTTGCTATGGAATTCTACCAGGATTGAGTTTACATGCAAAAACTGTCTATTTCAACTAAATTGGTGCATCCGATACGAACTTTGTACTTTGCTATGGAATTCTACCAGGATTGAGTTTACATGCAAAAACTGTCTATTTCAACTAAATTGGTGCATCCGTTACGAACTTTGTACTTTGCTATGGAATTCTACCAGGATTGAGTTTACATGCAAAAACTGTCTATTTCAACTAAATTGGTGCATCCGTTATGAACTTTGTACTTTGCTAGGGAATTCTACCAGGATTGAGTTTACATGCAAAAACTGTCTATTTCAACTAAATTGGTGCATCCGTTATGAACGTTGTACTTTGCTATGGAATTCTACCAGGAATGAGTTTACATGCAAAAACTGTCTATTTCAACTAAATTGGTGCATCCGTTATGAACTTTGTACTTTGCTATGGAATTCTACCAGGAGTTTACATGCAAAAACTGTCTATTTCAACTAAATTGGTGCATCCGTTACGAACTTTGTACTTTGCTATGGAATTCTACCAGGATTGAGTTTACATGCAAAAACTGTCTATTTCAACTAAATTGGTGCATCCGTTATGAACTTTGTACTTTGCTATGGAATTCTACCAGGATTGAGTTTACATGCAAAAACTGTCTATTTCAACTAAATTGGTGCATCCGTTATGAACTTTGTACTTTGCTATGGAATTCTACCAGGATTGAGTTTACATGCAAAAACTGTCTATTTCAACTAAATTGGTGCATCCGTTACGAACTTTGTACTTTGCTATGGAATTCTACCAGGATTGAGTTTACATGCAAAAACTGTCTATTTCAACTAAATTGGTGCATCCGTTATGAACTTTGTACTTTGCTATGGAATTCTACCAGGATTGAGTTTACATGCAAAAACTGTCTATTTCAACTAAATTGGTGCATCCGTTATGAACTTTGTACTTTGCTATGGAATTCTACCAGGATTGAGTTTACATGCAAAAACTGTCTATTTCAACTAAATTCGTGCATCCGATACGAACTTTGTACTTTGCTATGGAATTCTACCAGGATTGAGTTTACATGCAAAAACTGTCTATTTGAACGTAATTCGTGCATCCGTTATGAACTTTGTACTTTGCTATGGAATTCTACCAGGATTGAGTTTACATGCAAAAACTGTCTATTTCAACTAAATTGGTGCATCCGTTATGAACTTTGTACATTGCTATGGAATTCTACCAGGATTGAGTTTACATGCAAAAACTGTCTATTTCAACTAAATTGGTGCATCCGTTACGAACTTTGTACTTTGCTATGGAATTCTACCAGGATTGAGTTTACATGCAAAAACTGTCTATTTGAACGTAATTCGTGCATCCGTTATGAACTTTGTACTTTGCTATGGAATTCTACCAGGATTGAGTTTACATGCAAAAACTGTCTATTTCAACTAAATTCGTGCATCCGATACGAACTTTGTACTTTGCTATGGAATTCTACCAGGATTGAGTTTACATGCAAAAACTGTCTATTTCAACTAAATTGGTGCATCCGTTACGAACTTTGTACTTTGCTATGGAATTCTACCAGGATTGAGTTTACATGCAAAAACTGTCTATTTCAACTAAATTGGTGCATCCGTTACGAACTTTGTACTTTGCTATGGAATTCTACCAGGATTGAGTTTACATGCAAAAACTGTCTATTTCAACTAAATTGGTGCATCCGTTACGAACTTTGTACTTTGCTATGGAATTCTACCAGGATTGAGTTTACATGCAAAAACTGTCTATTTGAACGTAATTCGTGCATCCGATACGAACTTTGTACTTTGCTATGGAATTCTACCAGGATTGAGTTTACATGCAAAAACTGTCTATTTCAACTAAATTGGTGCATCCGTTACGAACTTTGTACTTTGCTATGGAATTCTACCAGGATTGAGTTTACATGCAAAAACTGTCTATTTGAACGTAATTCGTGCATCCGATACGAACTTTGTACTTTGCTATGGAATTCTACCAGGATTGAGTTTACATGCAAAAACTGTCTATTTCAACTAAATTGGTGCATCCGTTACGAACTTTGTACTTTGCTATGGAATTCTACCAGGATTGAGTTTACATGCAAAAACTGTCTATTTCAACTAAATTGGTGCATCCGTTACGAACTTTGTACTTTGCTATGGAATTCTACCAGGATTGAGTTTACATGCAAAAACTGTCTATTTCAACTAAATTGGTGCATCCGTTATGAACTTTGTACTTTGCTATGGAATTCTACCAGGATTGAGTTTACATGCAAAAACTGTCTATTTCAACTAAATTGGTGCATCCGTTACGAACTTTGTACTTTGCTATGGAATTCTACCAGGATTGAGTTTACATGCAAAAACTGTCTATTTGAACGTAATTCGTGCATCCGATACGAACTTTGTACTTTGCTATGGAATTCTACCAGGATTGAGTTTACATGCAAAAACTGTCTATTTCAACTAAATTCGTGCATCCGATACGAACTTTGTACTTTGCTATGGAATTCTACCAGGATTGAGTTTACATGCAAAAACTGTCTATTTCAACTGAATTCGTGCATCCGTTACGAACTTTGTACTTTGCTATGGAATTCTACCAGGATTGAGTTTACATGCAAAAACTGTCTATTTGAACGTAATTCGTGCATCCGTTATGAACTTTGTACTTTGCTATGGAATTCTACCAGGATTGAGTTTACATGCAAAAACTGTCTATTTCAACTAAATTGGTGCATCCGTTATGAACTTTGTACATTGCTATGGAATTCTACCAGGATTGAGTTTACATGCAAAAACTGTCTATTTCAACTAAATTGGTGCATCCGTTATGAACTTTGTACTTTGCTATGGAATTCTACCAGGATTGAGTTTACATGCAAAAACTGTCTATTTCAACTAAATTGGTGCATCCGTTATGAACTTTGTACTTTGCTATGGAATTCTACCAGGATTGAGTTTACATGCAAAAACTGTCTATTTCAACTAAATTGGTGCATCCGTTATGAACTTTGTACATTGCTATGGAATTCTACCAGGATTGAGTTTACATGCAAAAACTGTCTATTTCAACTAAATTGGTGCATCCGTTACGAACTTTGTACTTTGCTATGGAATTCTACCAGGATTGAGTTTACATGCAAAAACTGTCTATTTGAACGTAATTCGTGCATCCGTTATGAACTTTGTACTTTGCTATGGAATTCTACCAGGATTGAGTTTACATGCAAAAACTGTCTATTTCAACTAAATTCGTGCATCCGATACGAACTTTGTACTTTGCTATGGAATTCTACCAGGATTGAGTTTACATGCAAAAACTGTCTATTTCAACTAAATTGGTGCATCCGTTACGAACTTTGTACTTTGCTATGGAATTCTACCAGGATTGAGTTTACATGCAAAAACTGTTTATTTGAACGTAATTCGTGCATCCGTTATGAACTTTGTACTTTGCTATGGAATTCTACCAGGATTGAGTTTACATGCAAAAACTGTCTATTTCAACTAAATTCGTGCATCCGATACGAACTTTGTACTTTGCTATGGAATTCTACCAGGATTGAGTTTACATGCAAAAACTGTCTATTTTAACGTAATTCGTGCATCCGATACGAACTTTGTACTTTGCTATGGAATTCTACCAGAATTGAGTTTGCATGCTAAAACTATCTATTTCAACGTAATTGGTGCATCCGTTACTAACTTTGTACTTTGCTATGGAATTCTACCAGGATTGAGTTTGCATGCTTAAACTATCTATTTCAACGTAATTGGTGCATCCGTTACTAACTTTGTACTTTGCTATGGAATTCTACCAGAAGTGAGTTTGTATGCAAAAACTGTCTATTTCAACGTAATTGGTGCATCCGTCACTAACTTTGTACTTTGCTATGGAATTCTACCAGGATTGAGTTTGCATGCAAAAACTATCTATTTCAACGTTATTGGTGCATCCGTCACTAACTTTGTACTTTGCTATGGAATTCTACCAGAAGTGAGTTTGTATGCTAAAACTGTCTATTTCAACGTAATTGGTGCATCCGTTACTAACTTTGTACTATGCTATGGAATTCTACCAGGATTGAGTTTACATGCAAAAACTGTCTATTTCAACTAAATTGGTGCATCCGTTATGAACTTTGTACTTTGCTATGGAATTCTACCAGGATTGAGTTTACATGCAAAAACTGTCTATTTCAACTAAATTGGTGCATCCGTTACGAACTTTGTACTTTGCTATGGAATTCTACCAGGATTGAGTTTACATGCAAAAACTGTCTATTTCAACTAAATTGGTGCATCCGTTATGAACTTTGTACTTTGCTATGGAATTCTACCAGGATTGAGTTTACATGCAAAAACTGTCTATTTCAACTAAATTGGTGCATCCGTTATGAACTTTGTACTTTGCTATGGAATTCTACCAGGATTGAGTTTACATGCAAAAACTGTCTATTTCAACTAAATTGGTGCATCCGTTATGAACTTTGTACTTTGCTATGGAATTCTACCAGGATTGAGTTTACATGCAAAAACTGTCTATTTCAACGTTATTGGTGCATCCGTTATGAACTTTGTACTTTGCTATGGAATTCTACCAGGATTGAGTTTACATGCAAAAGCCGTCTATTTCAACTAAATTGGTGCATCCGTTACGAACTTTGTACTTTGCTATGGAATTCTACCAGGATTGAGTTTACATGCAAAAACTGTCTATTTCAACTAAATTGGTGCATCCGTTATGAACTTTGTACTTTGCTATGGAATTCTACCAGGATTGAGTTTACATGCAAAAACTGTCTATTTCAACTAAATTGGTGCATCCGTTATGAACTTTGTACTTTGCTATGGAATTCTACCAGGATTGAGTTTACATGCAAAAACTGTCTATTTCAACTAAATTGGTGCATCCGTTATGAACTTTGTACTTTGCTATGGAATTCTACCAGGATTGAGTTTACATGCAAAAACTGTCTATTTCAACTAAATTGGTGCATCCGTTATGAACTTTGTACTTTGCTATGGAATTCTACCAGGATTGAGTTTACATGCAAAAACTGTCTATTTCAACTAAATTGGTGCATCCGTTATGAACTTTGTACTTTGCTATGGAATTCTACCAGGATTGAGTTTACATGCAAAAGCCGTCTATTTCAACTAAATTGGTGCATCCGTTACGAACTTTGTACTTTGCTATGGAATTCTACCAGGATTGAGTTTACATGCAAAAACTGTCTATTTCAACTAAATTGGTGCATCCGTTATGAACTTTGTACTTTGCTATGGAATTCTACCAGGATTGAGTTTACATGCAAAAACTGTCTATTTCAACTAAATTGGTGCATCCGTTATGAACTTTGTACTTTGCTATGGAATTCTACCAGGATTGAGTTTACATGCAAAAACTGTCTATTTCAACTAAATTGGTGCATCCGTTACGAACTTTGTACTTTGCTATGGAATTCTACCAGGATTGAGTTTACATGCAAAAGCCGTCTGTTGCGATTTGGAATTTTTTGGATCGAAGTATCCATAGGAAAAAGTAATATTGTAAGCCGCATGAAAAATAGTTTAAGGAAGCTATGATTTTTTGTTAAAATGGGTATATAAGCGGGAGCAATTGTTGAATAAAGCAGTTTTCGTTAATCGGTTGAAGTAGAAACAGCGAAGAGTGAAGGTTTCTTTTATCAGAGCTCTGGTTTTCGGCACCTTACCCCCTTCTGTCTGAATAGGCTCCCCAAGCATTGGATAAGGAGCAACTAGCGGGAAGGTCTGGTAAGCGGGACGAATAACCACCTCTGCTTCACCGGGAAAACTCCGTTACCGTCGCACTGAGTCTTCAGCAAAAGGATCAGTCCTTCGCGTGGTCTGCCGAAGAAGCTCGGCGTGTAACATTTGGTGGCTCCAGAGAGGAAGAAATCAGAAGACGTCGTACCGTCGAACCGAGAAAAGAAGATATCGTTTTGAAAACAGAATCGTTCGATCGAAGATTCCGTGACGTAGAACATTTCGATTGAAGATAATTGATTAATTCCTGTTCATCGGAAAGGAATCTGCGTTTTAATTAACAATTGCGCAGGTATACTAACTTTCAACCATGGCGAACAGGAAACTATATTTCGTGGAAAATGAAAACGGAAATTGTCGTTTGTGCTACGAAGCTGACGATCCCAATGAAATGGTACGCTGCGATGAATGTGATCGCTGGTATCACGCTTCATGTGCAAAGATACTGCGATTACCGAAATATGATGAAACATTTACGTGTGAGAAGTGTAACGACGATAGAGCTGAATATTCACGGATGTCAAAGAATGATTCAACAATCCAAGCGTTAGTAGAAGCTTTGAAAGCAAGTGGTCTGAACGCAGCAACGAGTATGAAGCGCATGTCGCTTAGCAAATTGCCATATTTTGATGGAAAACCCAAAGATTGGTCCAAATTCAAACGAACCTTTGAAGAAACCTCTAAGGAAGGAGAATTCAGCAATTTAGAGAATCTTAACCGTCTTCAGCATGCATTGAAAGGAGATGCGGAACGATGTGTTCGGAGATTATTCCTTGATCCGGATAATGTTCCAACCATCATTTTGAAACTAGAAGAACAATTTGGAAGACCAAAACAAGTGTACAACGATTTGTTAAAAGAAGTCTTGAGAGTGAAGCTCGATAACGAAATGAAGATTCCCGAGCTATCAGATGCATTAGAAGACATGATTACTAACCTCAAGGCTATGAAATGGGAGGCATATTTACAAGATCATCGTTTAGTAGATGAATTAGCCTTCAAGTTATCTACAAGCAAGCAATTAAAATGGATAGAATACAAAGAACATATTGAGAAAGCCTACGAAGTACCGAACGTGCTACATTTCAGTCAATGGCTTCTTCCTATTGCTGAAAAGATTAGAAAGCTGCCTAAAAACGCAGAACGACCACGACAATCGGTAAATTTTAACCAGCCTCAAAATGTAAGTGTTCCATCGAATCACCAACGTCCACCACAATTGAATTATAAACGGCCTATATATCCTCGAAATACACCATCAGGACAGCAACCGCGAAACACTCGACCATTCGTAAAACCATCTAATTCACACCAAGGAAGCATTCAACCGCGTATTCCTCAACAATCATGCCCACTTTGCAACGGATGCCATGCATTGCATCGATGTGAACGTTTTAAGAATATTCCAGCAGATGAGCGGCTCAAGGTAGCTATAGACAGCAAACAGTGTCAAGCATGTTTAAAATCTAACAATCATAATATGAGCAACTGTTACGCGGCCAAGGAATGTGGTATTCAAGGTTGCAAAGAACACCATCATCAGTTGTTGCACATTGAAAACACAGCGAGGATGAATTATCATCAGACTATACAGAACGTATATTATCAAATCGTTCCTGTTGTGTTACGAAATGGGAATATTACTGTGAAAACCCACGCTTTCCTGGATGCTGGATCATCACTAACATTAATTGAAGAAAAGATGGCAAATAAATTAAAGTTGGACGGAGCGAAGGACCCTCTTATGCTTACATGGACGCAAAATCTTTCGATGAAAGAAGATAATAGCAGAAGAGTAAACTGCATGATCCGTGGCGTCAACGAAAAGAAAGAGCACGAGTTAAAAGGCATTCGAACGGTGAAGAACTTACAATTGCCAAACCAGTCACTGTCTGGGACAAAGCTAGCAGTTCGATATCCGTATCTGAAAGATATTAAAATAACGGATTATGAAAAGGCATATCCTACTATATTGATTGGATTGAATCATAGCCATTTATTAATGCCATTAGGCCGGAAAATGGGACGACCAGATGAACCAATGGCGATTAAAACAAAGCTTGGTTGGTTGATTTTTGGCATTGACAAATCAAACGCAAAAATGGAAGAGAATCACATATTGATTCATAAAAGCGAAGAATTGATGACCGATATGATAAAAAGATATTTTTCAACCGAGGAGTTTGGAGTGAAACCTGTGAAAACAGTGAAATGTCAAGCGATAGAAAGAGCCAAGTCTATTATTCAGCAAACACTCAAGAAAAAGGATGGTCGATACGAAGTAGGCTTGCTTTGGAAGAATGACGACATCGTTTTACCGAATAGCTATAACAACGCACTTCGTCGCTTGGTAACACAAGAAAAGCAACTAGATAAAAACCCGGAATTGAAAACGTGGCTGTGCAATACCTTCAAGGAGTATCAGCAGAAAGGATATCTGCGTAAGCTGAGTCAGGAAGAAATATCTCGACACTCTCCAAGAACATTCTACATCCCACATTTCGTGATAGTAAACAAAAATAAGCCAATTCCGAAACCAAGGTTAGTTTTCGACGCCGCAGCAACGATTAACGGTGTTTCTTTAAATTCAGTATTGCTAACTGGACCAGATGAAATGGCATCATTGTTTGGAGTACTTTTGAGATTCCGTGAAGGACCCATCTGTATATGCGGGGACATCAAGGAGATGTTTCATCAAGTAAGAATACGTCCAGAGGATCAAGACGCACAGCGAATTTTATGGCGAGACGGCAACTCTAGTAAGAATCCCGATACCTACGTCATGCAGGTTATGACGTTTGGAGCAACGTGTTCACCAGCGTGTGCTCAGGTTGCTAAAAATCGAAATGCCGAGGAGAACAAAAACAAGTATCCGTTAGCACTCGAACCTATTAAAAATCAACACTATGTGGATGATTACCTCGATAGTTTCTTTTCGATGGAGAAAGCAATCGCAACAGTAAAACAAGTCATCGAAGCCCACGATGATGGAGGATTTTATATTCGAAACTTTGTGTCAAACAAACAGGAGTTAATGAACAATATTTCGCAAGAACGCCATCAAGTAAGAACTTTGGTTGATATTAAAGAAAAGGATGAAGCCATGGAAAAGATTTTAGGTGTTCAATGGAATACTCGAAATGATTATTTTAGCTACAAAGTCGATCTGAAACGTATTGATGCAGAAAAGAAGCCTACTAAGAGAGAAGCATTGAGCTTTGTAATGAGTGCTTATGATCCACTTGGACTCATTAGCCACATCACCATACATGGTCGAATAATTATGCAAGCTATCAACATTGCCACGGAAGATTGGGATGGAAAGATTCCCGATGCATTGTATGAAAAGTGGCGTGAATGGCTGAAAATGATTGAAAGTGCTAGACACCTGGCCATCCCAAGACCAATAGTAGCGTCGATCACGAGTCCAGTTGAAATACATACATTTGTTGATGCATCACTAGAAGCATTTGCTGCTGCTGTTTATGCGAGAAGTAATATCAATGGATGCTACGTAGTACGTTTGATAGCCGCAAAAGCTAGAGTAGCACCAACGAAAGCACTATCAATTCCGAAGCTGGAACTACAGGCAGCTGTTCTTGGAACGAGGCTGACCGCCACTGTAAAAAAGGAGCTTCGTTTGAACATTAGCAGAACTATTTATTGGAGTGACTCGAAGACTGTGCTATCGTGGATAAATAGTGAACAACGAAAATACGACGTGTTTGTATCTCATCGCATAAGTGAGATACTTGATTCAACTAGTATGGATCAATGGAGATGGGTACCATCTAAAGAAAATCCCGCTGATGTCGCCACGAAGATGAGCAATAATTCGTGGATGTGGTTTAATGGACCTGAATTTTTATTAGAAAAGGAACAAGAATGGCCAGGAGTTACAGAGATAGCTCACATAAAGAACGTAGTAGCTGTTCAAAAAGAAAGAGTGATACCAGAAAACCAGTTTTCTTCATGGGAAAAATTGCTGAGACATACTGTTATTATGAAGAAGTTCGTAGATTTTTTGAAGAATCGCAACGCATTTTCCCGCGTTATTTCCGTCGAAGATGTGAAAGTCGCAAAGAATGCACTTTTTCGAAGAGCCCAGTGGGAAGGATTTCCGGAAGAAATGCAGGCGTTATGCAGCAAGAAGGAAATTTCAAACAAAAGCAGTATTCGATCGTTGATGCCGTTCATCGACGAATTTGGAGTATTAAGATCACGAGGACGATTAGAAAATGCAACGCAACTGCCATCTAATGCACGAACACCAATTTTATTACCACAAAAGGTACGCATCGTGAAATTACTCGTTCGAAGTTATCACGAGAAATACTTACATCAAGGAGATAATGCAGTCATCGCAGTGCTAAGACAAACGTTTTGGATCGTAAATTTGCGAAATGTATTACGAAACATCAAAAGCTGCTGCCAAAAATGCATTCTGAATACAGCAGCTCCGAAAGCACCATTAATGGCACCTTTACCTTCCTTTCGTACTCATCCGTATAATCCACCATTCATGCATACGGGAGTAGATTATTTCGGACCAATTGATGTCACTGTGAAGAGATCGACTGAGAAACGCTGGGGAGCGATTTTTACATGTATGAACACGAGAGCGGTACATTTAGAATTGGCAGAGAAATTGGATACTGATAGCTTCATGGTATGTTTAAAGAATTTTCTTCATCGGCGCGGAAAGATTACGCATTTATATAGTGACAATGGAACAAATTTCGTGGGAGCCGAAAAAGAATTGAAGAAAATAGTTCAAGATATAGACCAGCGAATGGGGCGCGAAGCAGCAATACATTACAACATTGAATGGAAGTTTAACCCGCCAGCTTCACCGCACTTTGGAGGTTCCTGGGAGCGTCTAATTCAAATAATTAAAAAAGCACTAAGACATATGGTAGCAGAATGGAAATTACGAAACCCAACGCCAGAAACGCTCAGGTCAACGCTCATTCAAATAGAATCCTTAATCAATTCGCGACCTTTAACACATATACCATTGACTTCAGAAGATGAAGAAGTACTAACACCATTCCATTTCCTTATCGGAAGAGGTGTAAATTGTTTGCCGTCCCCGGAAGATTCCCCACCTATTTCCCCTCAGCAATATAAATTAATCGAACACAACGCCAAAGTATTCTGGGATCGATGGAAAAAAGAATATCTGCCTACATTATTAAAAAGAAACAAATGGACTTGCAAAATAGAACCTATCAAGATCGGCGATATCGTGGTGGTCAGTAATGACAATGCTCCACCTGGAAAATGGTTAAAGGGAAAGGTAGTGGAAACAGCAATAGCCCCGGATGGACAGGTACGATCGGTTATTGTAAAAACTATACAAGGATTGATAAAAAGACCAGCTATAAAGGTTGCAGTCATAGATGTGACGCCGAAAGAGCATCTTCTAGTAGTGAACAAATTTTCGAAGAAACCTGGCAAAAGAGATCAATCGGATAATGCGAGCAGCCCAATGAAGAAGAAATACAAGATCGAATCGCGCAATTAAGAATCAAGAAAATTGAAACAAAAATCACAACGCTGAAGATATTATTTTGCATAATTCACCGGGTTGAATTATGGAGGGGAGTATGTTGCGATTTGGAATTTTTTGGATCGAAGTATCCATAGGAAAAAGTAATATTGTAAGCCGCATGAAAAATAGTTTAAGGAAGCTATGATTTTTTGTTAAAATGGGTATATAAGCGGGAGCAATTGTTGAATAAAGCAGTTTTCGTTAATCGGTTGAAGTAGAAACAGCGAAGAGTGAAGGTTTCTTTTATCAGAGCTCTGGTTTTCGGCACCTTACCCCCTTCTGTCTGAATAGGCTCCCCAAGCATTGGATAAGGAGCAACTAGCGGGAAGGTCTGGTAAGCGGGACGAATAACCACCTCTGCTTCACCGGGAAAACTCCGTTACCGTCGCACTGAGTCTTCAGCAAAAGGATCAGTCCTTCGCGTGGTCTGCCGAAGAAGCTCGGCGTGTAACACCGTCTATTTCAACTAAATTGGTGCATCCGTTACGAACTTTGTACTTTGCTATGGAATTCTACCAGGATTGAGTTTACATGCAAAAACTGTCTATTTCAACTAAATTGGTGCATCCGTTACGAACTTTGTACTTTGCTATGGAATTCTACCAGGATTGAGTTTACATGCAAAAACTGTCTATTTCAACTAAATTGGTGCATCCGTTACGAACTTTGTACTTTGCTATGGAATTCTACCAGGATTGAGTTTACATGCAAAAACTGTCTATTTCAACTAAATTGGTGCATCCGTTATGAACTTTGTACTTTGCTATGGAATTCTACCAGGATTGAGTTTACATGCAAAAACTGTCTATTTCAACTAAATTGGTGCATCCGTTATGAACTTTGTACTTTGCTATGGAATTCTACCAGGATTGAGTTTACATGCAAAAACTGTCTATTTCAACTAAATTGGTGCATCCGTTATGAACTTTGTACTTTGCTATGGAATTCTACCAGGATTGAGTTTACATGCAAAAACTGTCTATTTCAACTAAATTGGTGCATCCGTTATGAACTTTGTACTTTGCTATGGAATTCTACCAGGATTGAGTTTACATGCAAAAGCCGTCTATTTCAACTAAATTGGTGCATCCGTTACGAACTTTGTACTTTGCTATGGAATTCTACCAGGATTGAGTTTACATGCAAAAACTGTCTATTTCAACTAAATTGGTGCATCCGTTATGAACTTTGTACTTTGCTATGGAATTCTACCAGGATTGAGTTTACATGCAAAAACTGTCTATTTCAACTAAATTGGTGCATCCGTTATGAACTTTGTACTTTGCTATGGAATTCTACCAGGATTGAGTTTACATGCAAAAACTGTCTATTTCAACTAAATTGGTGCATCCGTTACGAACTTTGTACTTTGCTATGGAATTCTACCAGGATTGAGTTTACATGCAAAAACTGTCTATTTCAACTAAATTGGTGCATCCGATACGAACTTTGTACTTTGCTATGGAATTCTACCAGGATTGAGTTTACATGCAAAAACTGTCTATTTCAACTAAATTGGTGCATCCAAAACGAACTTTGTACTTTGCTATGGAATTCTACCAGGATTGAGTTTACATGCAAAAACTGTCTATTTCAACTAAATTGGTGCATCCGTTACGAACTTTGTACTTTGCTATGGAATTCTACCAGGATTGAGTTTACATGCAAAAACTGTCTATTTCAACTAAATTGGTGCATCCGTTATGAACTTTGTACTTTGCTATGGAATTCTACCAGGATTGAGTTTACATGCAAAAACTGTCTATTTCAACTAAATTGGTGCATCCGTTATGAACTTTGTACTTTGCTATGGAATTCTACCAGGATTGAGTTTACATGCAAAAACTGTCTATTTCAACTAAATTGGTGCATCCAAAACGAACTTTGTACTTTGCTATGGAATTCTACCAGGATTGAGTTTACATGCAAAAACTGTCTATTTCAACTAAATTGGTGCATCCAAAACGAACTTTGTACTTTGCTATGGAATTCTACCAGGATTGAGTTTACATGCAAAAACTGTCTATTCCAACTAAATTGGTGCATCCGTTACGAACTTTGTACTTTGCTATGGAATTCTACCAGGATTGAGTTTACATGCAAAAACTGTCTATTTCAACTAAATTGGTGCATCCGTTATGAACTTTGTACTTTGCTATGGAATTCTACCAGGATTGAGTTTACATGCAAAAACTGTCTATTTCAACTAAATTGGTGCATCCGTTATGAACTTTGTACTTTGCTATGGAATTCTACCAGGATTGAGTTTACATGCAAAAACTGTCTATTTCAACTAAATTGGTGCATCCGTTATGAACTTTGTACTTTGCTATGGAATTCTACCAGGATTGAGTTTACATGCAAAAACTGTCTATTTCAACTAAATTGGTGCATCCGTTATGAACTTTGTACTTTGCTATGGAATTCTACCAGGATTGAGTTTACATGCAAAAACTGTCTATTTCAACTAAATTGGTGCATCCGTTATGAACTTTGTACTTTGCTATGGAATTCTACCAGGATTGAGTTTACATGCAAAAACTGTCTATTTCAACTAAATTGGTGCATCCAAAACGAACTTTGTACTTTGCTATGGAATTCTACCAGGATTGAGTTTACATGCAAAAACTGTCTATTTCAACTAAATTGGTGCATCCGTTACGAACTTTGTACTTTGCTATGGAATTCTACCAGGATTGAGTTTACATGCAAAAACTGTCTATTTCAACTAAATTGGTGCATCCGTTACGAACTTTGTACTTTGCTATGGAATTCTACCAGGATTGAGTTTACATGCAAAAACTGTCTATTTCAACTAAATTGGTGCATCCAAAACGAACTTTGTACTTTGCTATGGAATTCTACCAGGATTGAGTTTACATGCAAAAACTGTCTATTTCAACTAAATTGGTGCATCCGTTACGAACTTTGTACTTTGCTATGGAATTCTACCAGGATTGAGTTTACATGCAAAAACTGTCTATTTCAACTAAATTGGTGCATCCGTTACGAACTTTGTACTTTGCTATGGAATTCTACCAGGATTGAGTTTACATGCAAAAACTGTCTATTTCAACTAAATTGGTGCATCCGTTATGAACTTTGTACTTTGCTATGGAATTCTACCAGGATTGAGTTTACATGCAAAAACTGTCTATTTCAACTAAATTGGTGCATCCGTTATGAACTTTGTACTTTGCTATGGAATTCTACCAGGATTGAGTTTACATGCAAAAACTGTCTATTTCAACTAAATTGGTGCATCCAAAACGAACTTTGTACTTTGCTATGGAATTCTACCAGGATTGAGTTTACATGCAAAAACTGTCTATTTCAACTAAATTGGTGCATCCGTTATGAACTTTGTACATTGCTATGGAATTCTACCAGGATTGAGTTTACATGCAAAAACTGTCTATTTCAACTAAATTGGTGCATCCGTTATGAACTTTGTACTTTGCTATGGAATTCTACCAGGATTGAGTTTACATGCAAAAACTGTCTATTTCAACTAAATTGGTGCATCCGTTATGAACTTTGTACTTTGCTATGGAATTCTACCAGGATTGAGTTTACATGCAAAAACTGTCTATTTCAACTAAATTGGTGCATCCGTTACGAACTTTGTACTTTGCTATGGAATTCTACCAGGATTGAGTTTACATGCAAAAACTGTCTATTTCAACTAAATTGGTGCATCCGTTATGAACTTTGTACTTTGCTATGGAATTCTACCAGGATTGAGTTTACATGCAAAAACTGTCTATTTCAACTAAATTGGTGCATCCGTTATGAACTTTGTACTTTGCTATGGAATTCTACCAGGATTGAGTTTACATGCAAAAACTGTCTATTTCAACTAAATTGGTGCATCCGTTATGAACTTTGTACTTTGCTATGGAATTCTACCAGGATTGAGTTTACATGCAAAAACTGTCTATTTCAACTAAATTGGTGCATCCGTTATGAACTTTGTACTTTGCTATGGAATTCTACCAGGATTGAGTTTACATGCAAAAACTGTCTATTTCAACTAAATTGGTGCATCCGTTATGAACTTTGTACTTTGCTATGGAATTCTACCAGGATTGAGTTTACATGCAAAAACTGTCTATTTCAACTAAATTGGTGCATCCGTTATGAACTTTGTACTTTGCTATGGAATTCTACCAGGATTGAGTTTACATGCAAAAACTGTCTATTTCAACTAAATTGGTGCATCCAAAACGAACTTTGTACTTTGCTATGGAATTCTACCAGGATTGAGTTTACATGCAAAAACTGTCTATTTCAACTAAATTGGTGCATCCAAAACGAACTTTGTACTTTGCTATGGAATTCTACCAGGATTGAGTTTACATGCAAAAACTGTCTATTCCAACTAAATTGGTGCATCCGTTACGAACTTTGTACTTTGCTATGGAATTCTACCAGGATTGAGTTTACATGCAAAAACTGTCTATTTCAACTAAATTGGTGCATCCGTTATGAACTTTGTACTTTGCTATGGAATTCTACCAGGATTGAGTTTACATGCAAAAACTGTCTATTTCAACTAAATTGGTGCATCCGTTATGAACTTTGTACTTTGCTATGGAATTCTACCAGGATTGAGTTTACATGCAAAAACTGTCTATTTCAACTAAATTGGTGCATCCGTTATGAACTTTGTACTTTGCTATGGAATTCTACCAGGATTGAGTTTACATGCAAAAACTGTCTATTTCAACTAAATTGGTGCATCCGTTATGAACTTTGTACTTTGCTATGGAATTCTACCAGGATTGAGTTTACATGCAAAAACTGTCTATTTCAACTAAATTGGTGCATCCGTTATGAACTTTGTACTTTGCTATGGAATTCTACCAGGATTGAGTTTACATGCAAAAACTGTCTATTTCAACTAAATTGGTGCATCCAAAACGAACTTTGTACTTTGCTATGGAATTCTACCAGGATTGAGTTTACATGCAAAAACTGTCTATTTCAACTAAATTGGTGCATCCGTTACGAACTTTGTACTTTGCTATGGAATTCTACCAGGATTGAGTTTACATGCAAAAACTGTCTATTTCTAAATCTAAATTGGTGCATCCGTTACGAACTTTGTACTTTGCTATGGAATTCTACCAGGATTGAGTTTACATGCAAAAACTGTCTATTTCAACTAAATTGGTGCATCCGTTATGAACTTTGTACTTTGCTATGGAATTCTACCAGGATTGAGTTTACATGCAAAAACTGTCTATTTCAACTAAATTGGTGCATCCAAAACGAACTTTGTACTTTGCTATGGAATTCTACCAGGATTGAGTTTACATGCAAAAACTGTCTATTTCAACTAAATTGGTGCATCCGTTATGAACTTTGTACATTGCTATGGAATTCTACCAGGATTGAGTTTACATGCAAAAACTGTCTATTTCAACTAAATTGGTGCATCCGTTATGAACTTTGTACTTTGCTATGGAATTCTACCAGGATTGAGTTTACATGCAAAAACTGTCTATTTCAACTAAATTGGTGCATCCGTTATGAACTTTGTACTTTGCTATGGAATTCTACCAGGATTGAGTTTACATGCAAAAACTGTCTATTTCAACTAAATTGGTGCATCCAAAACGAACTTTGTACTTTGCTATGGAATTCTACCAGGATTGAGTTTACATGCAAAAACTGTCTATTTCAACTAAATTGGTGCATCCGTTATGAACTTTGTACATTGCTATGGAATTCTACCAGGATTGAGTTTACATGCAAAAACTGTCTATTTCAACTAAATTGGTGCATCCGTTATGAACTTTGTACTTTGCTATGGAATTCTACCAGGATTGAGTTTACATGCAAAAACTGTCTATTTCAACTAAATTGGTGCATCCGTTATGAACTTTGTACTTTGCTATGGAATTCTACCAGGATTGAGTTTACATGCAAAAACTGTCTATTTCAACTAAATTGGTGCATCCAAAACGAACTTTGTACTTTGCTATGGAATTCTACCAGGATTGAGTTTACATGCAAAAACTGTCTATTTCAACTAAATTGGTGCATCCGTTATGAACTTTGTACATTGCTATGGAATTCTACCAGGATTGAGTTTACATGCAAAAACTGTCTATTTCAACTAAATTGGTGCATCCGTTATGAACTTTGTACTTTGCTATGGAATTCTACCAGGATTGAGTTTACATGCAAAAACTGTCTATTTCAACTAAATTGGTGCATCCGTTATGAACTTTGTACATTGCTATGGAATTCTACCAGGATTGAGTTTACATGCAAAAACTGTCTATTTCAACTAAATTGGTGCATCCGTTATGAACTTTGTACTTTGCTATGGAATTCTACCAGGATTGAGTTTACATGCAAAAACTGTCTATTTCAACTAAATTGGTGCATCCGTTATGAACTTTGTACTTTGCTATGGAATTCTACCAGGATTGAGTTTACATGCAAAAACTGTCTATTTCAACTAAATTGGTGCATCCGTTATGAACTTTGTACTTTGCTATGGAATTCTACCAGGATTGAGTTTACATGCAAAAACTGTCTATTTCAACTAAATTGGTGCATCCGTTATGAACTTTGTACTTTGCTATGGAATTCTACCAGGATTGAGTTTACATGCAAAAACTGTCTATTTCAACTAAATTGGTGCATCCGTTACGAACTTTGTACTTTGCTATGGAATTCTACCAGGATTGAGTTTACATGCAAAAACTGTCTATTTCAACTAAATTGGTGCATCCGTTATGAACTTTGTACTTTGCTATGGAATTCTACCAGGATTGAGTTTACATGCAAAAACTGTCTATTTCAACTAAATTGGTGCATCCGTTATGAACTTTGTACTTTGCTATGGAATTCTACCAGGATTGAGTTTACATGCAAAAACTGTCTATTTCAACTAAATTGGTGCATCCGTTATGAACTTTGTACTTTGCTATGGAATTCTACCAGGATTGAGTTTACATGCAAAAACTGTCTATTTCAACTAAATTGGTGCATCCGTTACGAACTTTGTACTTTGCTATGGAATTCTACCAGGATTGAGTTTACATGCAAAAACTGTCTATTTCAACTAAATTGGTGCATCCGTTATGAACTTTGTACTTTGCTATGGAATGCTACCAGGATTGAGTTTACATGCAAAAACTGTCTATTTCAACTAAATTGGTGCATCCAAAACGAACTTTGTACTTTGCTATGGAATTCTACCAGGATTGAGTTTACATGCAAAAACTGTCTATTTCAACTAAATTGGTGCATCCGTTACGAACTTTGTACTTTGCTATGGAATTCTACCAGGATTGAGTTTACATGCAAAAACTGTCTATTTCAACTAAATTGGTGCATCCGTTATGAACTTTGTACTTTGCTATGGAATTCTACCAGGATTGAGTTTACATGCAAAAACTGTCTATTTCAACTAAATTGGTGCATCCGTTACGAACTTTGTACTTTGCTATGGAATTCTACCAGGATTGAGTTTACATGCAAAAACTGTCTATTTCAACTAAATTGGTGCATCCGTTACGAACTTTGTACTTTGCTATGGAATTCTACCAGGATTGAGTTTACATGCAAAAACTGTCTATTTCAACTAAATTGGTGCATCCGTTATGAACTTTGTACTTTGCTATGGAATTCTACCAGGATTGAGTTTACATGCAAAAACTGTCTATTTCAACTAAATTGGTGCATCCGTTACGAACTTTGTACTTTGCTATGGAATTCTACCAGGATTGAGTTTACATGCAAAAACTGTCTATTTCAACTAAATTGGTGCATCCGTTACGAACTTTGTACTTTGCTATGGAATTCTACCAGGATTGAGTTTACATGCAAAAACTGTCTATTTCAACTAAATTGGTGCATCCGTTACGAACTTTGTACTTTGCTATGGAATTCTACCAGGATTGAGTTTACATGCAAAAACTGTCTATTTCAACTAAATTCGTGCATCCGATACGAACTTTGTACTTTGCTATGGAATTCTACCAGGATTGAGTTTACATGCAAAAACTGTCTATTTCAACTAAATTGGTGCATCCGTTACGAACTTTGTACTTTGCTATGGAATTCTACCAGGATTGAGTTTACATGCAAAAACTGTCTATTTCAACTAAATTGGTGCATCCGTTATGAACTTTGTACTTTGCTATGGAATTCTACCAGGATTGAGTTTACATGCAAAAACTGTCTATTTCAACTAAATTGGTGCATCCGTTACGAACTTTGTACTTTGCTATGGAATTCTACCAGGATTGAGTTTACATGCAAAAACTGTCTATTTCAACTAAATTGGTGCATCCGTTATGAACTTTGTACTTTGCTATGGAATTCTACCAGGATTGAGTTTACATGCAAAAACTGTCTATTTCAACTAAATTGGTGCATCCGTTACGAACTTTGTACTTTGCTATGGAATTCTACCAGGATTGAGTTTACATGCAAAAACTGTCTATTTCAACTAAATTGGTGCATCCGTTACGAACTTTGTACTTTGCTATGGAATTCTACCAGGATTGAGTTTACATGCAAAAACTGTCTATTTCAACTAAATTGGTGCATCCGTTATGAACTTTGTACTTTGCTATGGAATTCTACCAGGATTGAGTTTACATGCAAAAACTGTCTATTTCAACTAAATTGGTGCATCTGTTATGAACTTTGTACTTTGCTATGGAATTCTACCAGGATTGAGTTTACATGCAAAAACTGTCTATTTCAACTAAATTGGTGCATCCGTTATGAACTTTGTACTTTGCTATGGAATTCTACCAGGATTGAGTTTACATGCAAAAACTGTCTATTTCAACTAAATTGGTGCATCCGTTATGAACTTTGTACTTTGCTATGGAATTCTACCAGGATTGAGTTTACATGCAAAAACTGTCTATTTCAACTAAATTGGTGCATCCGTTATGAACTTTGTACTTTGCTATGGAATTCTACCAGGATTGAGTTTACATGCAAAAACTGTCTATTTTAACTAAATTGGTGCATCCGTTATGAACTTTGTACTTTGCTATGGAATTCTACCAGGATTGAGTTTACATGCAAAAACTGTCTATTTCAACTAAATTGGTGCATCCGTTACGAACTTTGTACTTTGCTATGGAATTCTACCAGGATTGAGTTTACATGCAAAAACTGTCTATTTCAACTAAATTGGTGCATCCGTTATGAACTTTGTACTTTGCTATGGAATTCTACCAGGATTGAGTTTACATGCAAAAACTGTCTATTTCAACTAAATTGGTGCATCCGTTACGAACTTTGTACTTTGCTATGGAATTCTACCAGGATTGAGTTTACATGCAAAAACTGTCTATTTCAACTAAATTGGTGCATCCGTTACGAACTTTGTACTTTGCTATGGAATTCTACCAGGATTGAGTTTACATGCAAAAACTGTCTATTTCAACTAAATTGGTGCATCCGTTATGAACTTTGTACTTTGCTATGGAATTCTACCAGGATTGAGTTTACATGCAAAAACTGTCTATTTCAACTAAATTGGTGCATCCGATACGAACTTTGTACTTTGCTATGGAATTCTACCAGGATTGAGTTTACATGCAAAAACTGTCTATTTCAACTAAATTGGTGCATCCGATACGAACTTTGTACTTTGCTATGGAATTCTACCAGGATTGAGTTTACATGCAAAAACTGTCTATTTCAACTAAATTGGTGCATCCAAAACGATTTTTGTACTTTGCTATGGAATTCTACCAGGATTGAATTTACATGCAAAAACTGTCTATTTCAACTAAATTGGTGCATCCGTTATGAACTTTGTACTTTGCTATGGAATTCTACCAGGATTGAGTTTACATGCAAAAACTGTCTATTTCAACGTAATTGGTGCATCCGTTATGAACTTTGTACTTTGCTATGGAATTCTACCAGGATTGAGTTTACATGCAAAAACTGTCTATTTCAACTAAATTGGTGCATCCGATACGAACTTTGTACTTTGCTATGGAATTCTACCAGGATTGAGTTTACATGCAAAAACTGTCTATTTCAACTAAATTGGTGCATCCGTTATGAACTTTGTACTTTGCTATGGAATTCTACCAGGATTGAGTTTACATGCAAAAACTGTCTATTTCAACTAAATTGGTGCATCCGTTATGAACTTTGTACTTTGCTATGGAATTCTACCAGGATTGAGTTTACATGCAAAAACTGTCTATTTCAACTAAATTGGTGCATCCGTTACGAACTTTGTACATTGCTATGGAATTCTACCAGGATTGAGTTTACATGCAAAAACTGTCTATTTCAACTAAATTGGTGCATCCGTTATGAACTTTGTACTTTGCTATGGAATTCTACCAGGATTGAGTTTACATGCAAAAACTGTCTATTTCAACTAAATTGGTGCATCCGTTATGAACTTTGTACTTTGCTATGGAATTCTACCAGGATTGAGTTTACATGCAAAAACTGTCTATTTCAACTAAATTGGTGCATCCGTTACGAACTTTGTACATTGCTATGGAATTCTACCAGGATTGAGTTTACATGCAAAAACTGTCTATTTCAACTAAATTGGTGCATCCGATACGAACTTTGTACTTTGCTATGGAATTCTACCAGGATTGAGTTTACATGCAAAAACTGTCTATTTCAACTAAATTGGTGCATCCGATACGAACTTTGTACTTTGCTATGGAATTCTACCAGGATTGAGTTTACATGCAAAAACTGTCTATTTCAACTAAATTGGTGCATCCGTTATGAACTTTGTACTTTGCTATGGAATTCTACCAGGATTGAGTTTACATGCAAAAACTGTCTATTTCAACTAAATTGGTGCATCCGTTATGAACTTTGTACTTTGCTATGGAATTCTACCAGGATTGAGTTTACATGCAAAAACTGTCTATTTCAACTAAATTGGTGCATCCGTTATGAACTTTGTACTTTGCTATGGAATTCTACCAGGATTGAGTTTACATGCAAAAACTGTCTATTTCAACTAAATTGGTGCATCCGTTATGAACTTTGTACTTTGCTATGGAATTCTACCAGGATTGAGTTTACATGCAAAAACTGTCTATTTCAACTAAATTGGTGCATCCGTTACGAACTTTGTACATTGCTATGGAATTCTACCAGGATTGAGTTTACATGCAAAAACTGTCTATTTCAACTAAATTGGTGCATCCGTTACGAACTTTGTACATTGCTATGGAATTCTACCAGAATTGAGTTTGCATGCTAAAACTATCTATTTCAACTAAATTGGTGCATCCGTTACTAACTTTGTACTTTGCTATGGAATTCTACCAGGATTGAGTTTGTATGCTTAAACTATCTATTTCAACGTAATTGGTGCATCCGTTACTAACTTTGTACTTTGCTATGGAATTCTACCAGAATTGAGTTTGTATGCAAAAACTGTCTATTTCAACGTAATTGCTGCATCCGTTACTAACTTTGTACTTTGCTATGGAATTCTACCAGAATTGAGTTTGCATGCTAAAACTATCTATTTCAACGTAATTGGTGCATCCGTTACTAACTTTGTACTTTGCTATGGAATTCTACCAGGATTGAGTTTGTATGCTTAAACTATCTATTTCAACGTAATTGGTGCATCCGTTACTAACTTTGTACTTTGCTATGGAATTCTACCAGAATTGAGTTTGTATGCAAAAACTGTCTATTTCAACGTTATTGCTGCATCCGTTACTAACTTTGTACTTTGCTATGGAATTCTACCAGAATTGAGTTTGCATGCTAAAACTATCTATTTCAACGTAATTGGTGCATCCGTTACTAACTTTGTACTTTGCTATAGAATTCTACCAGGATTGAGTTTGTATGCTTAAACTATCTATTTCAACGTAATTGGTGCATCCGTTACTAACTTTGTACTTTGCTATGGAATTCTACCAGGATTGAGTTTGCATGCAAAAACTATCTATTTCAACGTTATTGGTGCATCCGTTACTAACTTTGTACTTTGCTATGGAATTCTACCAGGATTGAGTTTGTATGCTTAAACTATCTATTTCAACGTAATTGGTGCATCCGTTACTAACTTTGTACTTTGCTATGGAATTCTACCAGGATTGAGTTTGCATGCAAAAACTATCTATTTCAACGTTATTGGTGCATCCGTCACTAACTTTGTACTTTGCTATGGAATTCTACCAGAATTGAGTTTGTATGCAAAAACTGTCTATTTCAACGTAATTGCTGCATCCGTTACTAACTTTGTACTTTGCTATGGAATTCTACCAGAAATGAGTTTGCATGCTAAAACTATCTATTTCAACGTAATTGGTGCATCCGTTACTAACTTTGTACTTTGCTATGGAATTCTACCAGGATTGAGTTTGTATGCTTAAACTATCTATTTCAACGTAATTGGTGCATCCGTTACTAACTTTGTACTTTGCTATGGAATTCTAAAAGGATTGAGTTTGCATGCAAAAACTATCTATTTCAACGTTATTGGTGCATCCGTCACTAACTTTGTACTTTGCTATGGAATTCTACCAGAATTGAGTTTGTATGCAAAAACTGTCTATTTCAACGTAATTGCTGCATCCGTTACTAACTTTGTACTTTGCTATGGAATTCTACCAGAATTGAGTTTGCATGCTAAAACTATCTATTTCAACGTTATTGGTGCATCCGTTACTAACTTTGTACTTTGCTATGGAATTCTACCAGGATTGAGTTTGTATGCTTAAACTATCTATTTCAACGTAATTGGTGCATCCGTTACTAACTTTGTACTTTGCTATGGAATTCTACCAGAATTGAGTTTGTATGCAAAAACTGTCTATTTCAACGTAATTGCTGCATCCGTTACTAACTTTGTACTTTGCTATGGAATTCTACCAGAATTGAGTTTGCATGCTAAAACTATCTATTTCAACGTAATTGGTGCATCCGTTACTAACTTTGTACTTTGCTATGGAATTCTACCAGAATTGAGTTTGTATGCAAAAACTGTCTATTTCAACGTAATTGGTGCATCCGTTACTAACTTTGTACTTTGCTATGGAATTCTACCAGAATTGAGTTTGCATGCTAAAACTATCTATTTCAACGTAATTGGTGCATCCGTTACTAACTTTGTACTTTGCTATGGAATTCTACCAGAATTGAGTTTGTATGCAAAAACTGTCTATTTCAACGTAATTGGTGCATCCGTTACTAACTTTGTACTTTGCTATGGAATTTTACCAGGATTGAGTTTGCATGCAAAAACTGTCTATTTCAACGTAATTGGTGCATCCGTTACTAACTTTGTACTTTGCTATGGAATTCTACCAGGATTGAGTTTGTATGCTTAAACTATCTATTTCAACGTAATTGGTGCATCCGTTACTAACTTTGTACTTTGCTATGGAATTCTACCAGGATTGAGTTTGCATGCAAAAACTATCTATTTCAACGTTATTGGTGCATCCGTCACTAACTTTGTACTTTGCTATGGAATTCTACCAGAATTGAGTTTGTATGCAAAAACTGTCTATTTCAACGTAATTGGTGCATCCGTTACTAACTTTGTACTTTGCTATGGAATTCTACCAGAATTGAGTTTGTATGCAAAAACTGTCTATTTCAACGTAATTGGTGCATCCGTTACTAACTTTGTACTTTGCTATGGAATTCTACCAGGATTGAGTTTGTATGCTTAAACTATCTATTTCAACGTAATTGGTGCATCCGTTACTAACTTTGTACTTTGCTATGGAATTCTACCAGGATTGAGTTTGCATGCAAAAACTATCTATTTCAACGTTATTGGTGCATCCGTCACTAACTTTGTACTTTGCTATGGAATTCTACCAGAATTGAGTTTGTATGCAAAAACTGTCTATTTCAACGTAATTGCTGCATCCGTTACTAACTTTGTACTTTGCTATGGAATTCTACCAGAATTGAGTTTGCATGCTAAAACTATCTATTTCAACGTAATTGGTGCATCCGTTACTAACTTTGTACTTTGCTATGGAATTCTACCAGGATTGAGTTTGCATGCTAAAACTATCTATTTCAACGTAATTGGTGCATCCGTTACTAACTTTGTACTTTGCTATGGAATTCTACCAGAATTGAGTTTGTATGCAAAAACTGTCTATTTCAACGTAATTGCTGCATCCGTTACTAACTTTGTACTTTGCTATGGAATTCTACCAGAATTGAGTTTGTATGCAAAAACTGTCTATTTCAACGTAATTGGTGCATCCGTTACTAACTTTGTACTTTGCTATGGAATTTTACCAGAAGTGAGTTTGTATGCTAAAACTGTCTATTTCAACGTAATTGGTGCATCCGTCACTAACTTTGTACTTTGCTATGGAATTCTACCAGAAGTGAGTTTACATGCTAAAACTGTCTATTTCAACGTAATTGGTGCATCCGATACGAACTTTGTACTTTGCTATGGAATTCTACCAGAAGTGAGTTTGTATGCTAAAACTATCTATTTCAACGTTATTGGTGCATCCGATACGAACTTTGTACTTTGCTATGGAATTCCACCAGAATTGAGTTTTCATGCAAAAACTATCTATTTCAACGTAATTGGTGCATCCGTTACTAACTTTGTACTTTGCTATGGAATTCTACCAGAAGTGAGTTTGTATGCAAAAACTGTCTATTTCAACGTAATTGGTGCATCCGTCACTAACTTTGTACTTTGCTATGGAATTCTACCAGGATTGAGTTTGCATGCAAAAACTATCTATTTCAACGTTATTGGTGCATCCGTCACTAACTTTGTACTTTGCTATGGAATTCTACCAGAAGTGAGTTTGTATGCTAAAACTGTCTATTTCAACGTAATTGGTGCATCCGTCACTAACTTTGTACTTTGCTATGGAATTCTACCAGAAGTGAGTTTACATGCTAAAACTGTCTATTTCAACGTAATTGGTGCATCCGATACGAACTTTGTACTTTGCTATGGAATTCTACCAGGATTGAGTTTGCATGCTAAAACTGTCTATTTCAACGTAATTGGTGCATCCGTTACTAACTTTGTACTATGCTATGGAATTCTACCAGGATTGAGTTTTCATGCAAAAACTATCTATTTCAACGTAATTGGTGCATCCGTTACTAACTTTGTACTTTGCTATGGAATTCTACCAGAAGTGAGTTTGTATGCAAAAACTGTCTATTTCAACGTAATTGGTGCATCCGTCACTAACTTTGTACTTTGCTATGGAATTCTACCAGAAGTGAGTTTGTATGCTAAAACTGTCTATTTCAACGTAATTGCTGCATCCGTTACTAACTTTGCACTTTGCTATGGAATTCTACCAGGATTGAGTTTTCATGCTAAAACTATCTATTTCAACGTAATTGGTGCATCCGTTACTAACTTTGTACTTTGCTATGGAATTCTACCAGAATTGAGTTTGTATGCAAAAACTGTCTATTTCAACGTAATTGCTGCATCCGTTACTAACTTTGTACTTTGCTATGGAATTCTACCAGAATTGAGTTTTCATGCAAAAACTGTCTATTTCAACGTAATTGGTGCATCCGTCACTAACTTTGTACTTTGCTATGGAATTCTACCAGAAGTGAGTTTGTATGCTAAAACTGTCTATTTCAACGTAATTGGTGCATCCGTCACTAACTTTGTACTTTGCTATGGAATTCTACCAGAAGTGAGTTTACATGCTAAAACTGTCTATTTCAACGTAATTGGTGCATCCGATACGAACTTTGTACTTTGCTATGGAATTCTACCAGGATTGAGTTTGCATGCTAAAACTGTCTATTTCAACGTAATTGGTGCATCCGTTACTAACTTTGTACTATGCTATGGAATTCTACCAGGATTGAGTTTTCATGCAAAAACTATCTATTTCAACGTAATTGGTGCATCCGTTACTAACTTTGTACTTTGCTATGGAATTCTACCAGAAGTGAGTTTGTATGCAAAAACTGTCTATTTCAACGTAATTGGTGCATCCGTCACTAACTTTGTACTTTGCTATGGAATTCTACCAGAAGTGAGTTTGTATGCAAAAACTGTCTATTTCAACGTAATTGCTGCATCCGTTACTAACTTTGCACTTTGCTATGGAATTCTACCAGGATTGAGTTTTCATGCAAAAACTATCTATTTCAACGTAATTGGTGCATCCGTTACTAACTTTGTACTTTGCTATGGAATTCTACCAGAAGTGAGTTTGTATGCTAAAACTGTCTATTTCAACGTAATTGGTGCATCCGATACGAACTTTGTACTTTGCTATGGAATTCTACCAGGATTGAGTTTGCATGCTAAAACTGTCTATTTCAACGTAATTGGTGCATCCGTTACTAACTTTGTACTATGCTATGGAATTCTACCAGGATTGAGTTTTCATGCAAAAACTATCTATTTCAACGTAATTGGTGCATCCGTTACTAACTTTGTACTTTGCTATGGAATTCTACCAGAAGTGAGTTTGTATGCTAAAACTGTCTATTTCAACGTAATTGGTGCATCCGATACGAACTTTGCACTTTGCTATGGAATTCTACCAGGATTGAGTTTTCATGCAAAAACTATCTATTTCAACGTAATTGGTGCATCCGTTACTAACTTTGTACTTTGCTATGGAATTCTACCAGAATTGAGTTTGTATGCAAAAACTGTCTATTTCAACGTAATTGCTGCATCCGTTACTAACTTTGTACTTTGCTATGGAATTCTACCAGAATTGAGTTTTCATGCAAAAACTGTCTATTTCAACGTAATTGGTGCATCCGTCACTAACTTTGTACTTTGCTATGGAATTCTACCAGAATTGAGTTTGTATGCTAAAACTGTCTATTTCAACGTAATTGGTGCATCCGTCACTAACTTTGTACTTTGCTATGGAATTCTACCAGAAGTGAGTTTACATGCTAAAACTGTCTATTTCAACGTAATTGGTGCATCCGATACGAACTTTGTACTTTGCTATGGAATTCTACCAGGATTGAGTTTGCATGCTAAAACTGTCTATTTCAACGTAATTGGTGCATCCGTTACTAACTTTGTACTATGCTATGGAATTCTACCAGGATTGAGTTTTCATGCAAAAACTATCTATTTCAACGTAATTGGTGCATCCGTTACTAACTTTGTACTTTGCTATGGAATTCTACCAGAAGTGAGTTTGTATGCAAAAACTGTCTATTTCAACGTAATTGGTGCATCCGTCACTAACTTTGTACTTTGCTATGGAATTCTACCAGAAGTGAGTTTGTATGCAAAAACTGTCTATTTCAACGTAATTGCTGCATCCGTTACTAACTTTGCACTTTGCTATGGAATTCTACCAGGATTGAGTTTTCATGCAAAAACTATCTATTTCAACGTAATTGGTGCATCCGTTACTAACTTTGTACTTTGCTATGGAATTCTACCAGAAGTGAGTTTGTATGCAAAAACTGTCTATTTCAACGTAATTGCTGCATCCGTTACTAACTTTGCACTTTGCTATGGAATTCTACCAGGATTGAGTTTTCATGCAAAAACTGTCTATTTCAACGTAATTGGTGCATCCGTTACTAACTTTGTACTTTGCTATGGAATTCTACCAGAATTGAGTTTTCATGCAAAAACTATCTATTTCAACGTAATTGGTGCATCCGATACGAACTTTGTACTTTGCTATGGAATTCTACCAGGATTGAGTTTGCATGCTAAAACTGTCTATTTCAACGTAATTGGTGCATCCGTTACTAACTTTGTACTATGCTATGGAATTCTACCAGGATTGAGTTTTCATGCAAAAACTATCTATTTCAACGTAATTGGTGCATCCGTTACTAACTTTGTACTTTGCTATGGAATTCTACCAGAAGTGAGTTTGTATGCTAAAACTGTCTATTTCAACGTAATTGGTGCATCCGTTACTAACTTTGCACTTTGCTATGGAATTCTACCAGGATTGAGTTTTCATGCAAAAACTATCTATTTCAACGTAATTGGTGCATCCGTTACTAACTTTGTACTTTGCTATGGAATTCTACCAGAAGTGAGTTTGTATGCTAAAACTGTCTATTTCAACGTAATTGCTGCATCCGTTACTAACTTTGCACTTTGCTATGGAATTCTACCAGGATTGAGTTTTCATGCAAAAACTATCTATTTCAACGTAATTGGTGCATCCGTTACTAACTTTGTACTTTGCTATGGAATTCTACCAGAAGTGAGTTTGTATGCAAAAACTGTCTATTTCAACGTAATTGGTGCATCCGTCACTAACTTTGTACTTTGCTATGGAATTCTACCAGAAGTGAGTTTGTATGCAAAAACTATCTATTTCAACGTAATTGGTGCATCCGTTACTAACTTTGTACTTTGCTATGGAATTCTACCAGAATTGAGTTTGTATGCAAAAACTGTCTATTTCAACGTAATTGCTGCATCCGTTACTAACTTTGTACTTTGCTATGGAATTCTACCAGAAGTGAGTTTGTATGCAAAAACTGTCTATTTCAACGTAATTGGTGCATCCGTCACTAACTTTGTACTTTGCTATGGAATTCCACCAGAATTGAGTTTGTATGCAAAACTATCTATTTCAACGTTATTGGTGCATCCGTCACTAACTTTGTACTTTGCTATGGAATTCTACCAGAAGTGAGTTAACATGCTAAAACTGTCTATTTCAACGTAATTGGTGCATCCGATACTAACTTTGTACTTTGCTATGGAATTCTACCAGAAGTGAGTTTGTATGCTAAAACTATCTATTTCAACGTTATTGGTGCATCCGATACGAACTTTGTACTTTGCTATGGAATTCCACCAGAATTGAGTTTGTATGCAAAAACTATCTATTTCAACGTTATTGGTGCATCCGTCACTAACTTTGTACTTTGCTATGGAATTCTACCAGGATTGAGTTTGTATGCAAAAACTGTCTATTTCAACGTAATTGGTGCATCCGTTACTAACTTTGTACTATGCTATGGAATTCTACCAGGATTGAGTTTGCATGCAAAAACTATCTATTTCAACGTTATTGGTGCATCCGTCACTAACTTTGTACTTTGCTATGGAATTCTACCAGAAGTGAGTTTGTATGCTAAAACTGTCTATTTCAACGTAATTGGTGCATCCGTCACTAACTTTGTACTTTGCTATGGAATTCTACCAGAAGTGAGTTTTCATGCAAAAACTATCTATTTCAACGTTATTGGTGCATCCGTCACTAACTTTGTACTTTGCTATGGAATTCTACCAGAAGTGAGTTTGTATGCTAAAACTGTCTATTTCAACGTAATTGGTGCATCCGTCACTAACTTTGTACTTTGCTATGGAATTCTACCAGAAGTGAGTTTTCATGCAAAAACTATCTATTTCAACGTTATTGGTGCATCCGTCACTAACTTTGTACTTTGCTTTGGAATTCTACCAGAAGTGAGTTTACATGCTAAAACTGTCTATTTCAACGTAATTGGTGCATCCGTCACTAACTTTGTACTATGCTATGGAATTCTACCAGAAGTGAGTTTTCATGCAAAAACTATCTATTTCAACGTTATTGGTGCATCCGTCACTAACTTTGTACTTTGCTATGGAATTCTACCAGAAGTGAGTTTGTATGCTAAAACTGTCTATTTCAACGTAATTGGTGCATCCGATACGAACTTTGTACTTTGCTATGGAATTCTACCAGGATTGAGTTTGCATGCTAAAACTGTCTATTTCAACGTAATTGGTGCATCCGTTACTAACTTTGTACTATGCTATGGAATTCTACCAGGATTGAGTTTTCATGCAAAAACTATCTATTTCAACGTTATTGGTGCATCCGTCACTAACTTTGTACTTTGCTATGGAATTCTACCAGGATTGAGTTTGTATGCTAAAACTGTCTATTTCAACGTAATTGGTGCATCCGTTACTAACTTTGTACTATGCTATGGAATTCTACCAGGATTGAGTATGCATGCAAAAACTATCTATTTCAACGTTATTGGTGCATCCGTTACTAACTTTGTACTTTGCTATGGAATTCTACCAGAATTGAGTTTGCATGCTAAAACTATCTATTTCAACGTAATTGGTGCATCCGTTACTAACTTTGTACTTTGCTATAGAATTCTACCAGGATTGAGTTTGTATGCTTAAACTATCTATTTCAACGTAATTGGTGCATCCGTTACTAACTTTGTACTTTGCTATGGAATTCTACCAGGATTGAGTTTGCATGCAAAAACTATCTATTTCAACGTTATTGGTGCATCCGTTACTAACTTTGTACTTTGCTATGGAATTCTACCAGGATTGAGTTTGTATGCTTAAACTATCTATTTCAACGTAATTGGTGCATCCGTTACTAACTTTGTACTTTGCTATGGAATTCTACCAGGATTGAGTTTGCATGCAAAAACTATCTATTTCAACGTTATTGGTGCATCCGTCACTAACTTTGTACTTTGCTATGGAATTCTACCAGAATTGAGTTTGTATGCAAAAACTGTCTATTTCAACGTAATTGCTGCATCCGTTACTAACTTTGTACTTTGCTATGGAATTCTACCAGAAATGAGTTTGCATGCTAAAACTATCTATTTCAACGTAATTGGTGCATCCGTTACTAACTTTGTACTTTGCTATGGAATTCTACCAGGATTGAGTTTGTATGCTTAAACTATCTATTTCAACGTAATTGGTGCATCCGTTACTAACTTTGTACTTTGCTATGGAATTCTAAAAGGATTGAGTTTGCATGCAAAAACTATCTATTTCAACGTTATTGGTGCATCCGTCACTAACTTTGTACTTTGCTATGGAATTCTACCAGAATTGAGTTTGTATGCAAAAACTGTCTATTTCAACGTAATTGCTGCATCCGTTACTAACTTTGTACTTTGCTATGGAATTCTACCAGAATTGAGTTTGCATGCTAAAACTATCTATTTCAACGTTATTGGTGCATCCGTTACTAACTTTGTACTTTGCTATGGAATTCTACCAGGATTGAGTTTGTATGCTTAAACTATCTATTTCAACGTAATTGGTGCATCCGTTACTAACTTTGTACTTTGCTATGGAATTCTACCAGAATTGAGTTTGTATGCAAAAACTGTCTATTTCAACGTAATTGCTGCATCCGTTACTAACTTTGTACTTTGCTATGGAATTCTACCAGAATTGAGTTTGCATGCTAAAACTATCTATTTCAACGTAATTGGTGCATCCGTTACTAACTTTGTACTTTGCTATGGAATTCTACCAGAATTGAGTTTGTATGCAAAAACTGTCTATTTCAACGTAATTGGTGCATCCGTTACTAACTTTGTACTTTGCTATGGAATTCTACCAGAATTGAGTTTGCATGCTAAAACTATCTATTTCAACGTAATTGGTGCATCCGTTACTAACTTTGTACTTTGCTATGGAATTCTACCAGAATTGAGTTTGCATGCTAAAACTATCTATTTCAACGTAATTGCTGCATCCGTTACTAACTTTGTACTTTGCTATGGAATTCTACCAGGATTGAGTTTGCATGCTAAAACTATCTATTTCAACGTAATTGGTGCATCCGTTACTAACTTTGTACTTTGCTATGGAATTCTACCAGAATTGAGTTTGTATGCAAAAACTATCTATTTCAACGTAATTGGTGCATCCGTTACTAACTTTGTACTTTGCTATGGAATTCTACCAGAAGTGAGTTTACATGCTAAAACTGTCTATTTCAACGTAATTGGTGCATCCGATACGAACTTTGTACTTTGCTATGGAATTCTACCAGAAGTGAGTTTGTATGCTAAAACTATCTATTTCAACGTTATTGGTGCATCCGATACGAACTTTGTACTTTGCTATGGAATTCCACCAGAATTGAGTTTGTATGCAAAAACTATCTATTTCAACGTTATTGGTGCATCCGTCACTAACTTTGTACTTTGCTATGGAATTCTACCAGAAGTGAGTTTGTATGCTAAAACTGTCTATTTCAACGTAATTGGTGCATCCGTTACTAACTTTGTACTATGCTATGGAATTCTACCAGGATTGAGTTTTCATGCAAAAACTATCTATTTCAACGTAATTGGTGCATCCGTTACTAACTTTGTACTTTGCTATGGAATTCTACCAGAATTGAGTTTGTATGCAAAAACTGTCTATTTCAACGTAATTGCTGCATCCGTTACTAACTTTGTACTTTGCTATGGAATTCTACCAGAATTGAGTTTGCATGCTAAAACTATCTATTTCAACGTAATTGGTGCATCCGTTACTAACTTTGTACTTTGCTATGGAATTTTACCAGAAGTGAGTTTGTATGCTAAAACTGTCAATTTCAACGTAATTGGTGCATCCGTTACTAACTTTGTACTTTGCTATGGAATTCTACCAGAATCGAGGTTGCATGCTAAAACTATCTATTTCAACGTAATTGGTGCATCCGTTACTAACTTTGTACTTTGCTATGGAATTCTACCAGGATTGAGTTTGTATGCTTAAACTATCTATTTCAACGTAATTGGTGCATCCGTTACTAACTTTGTACTTTGCTATGGAATTCTACCAGGATTGAGTTTGCATGCAAAAACTATCTATTTCAACGTTATTGGTGCATCCGTCACTAACTTTGTACTTTGCTATGGAATTCTACCAGAATTGAGTTTGTATGCAAAAACTGTCTATTTCAACGTAATTGCTGCATCCGTTACTAACTTTGTACTTTGCTATGGAATTCTACCAGAATTGAGTTTGCATGCTAAAACTATCTATTTCAACGTAATTGGTGCATCCGTTACTAACTTTGTACTTTGCTATGGAATTCTACCAGGATTGAGTTTGCATGCTAAAACTATCTATTTCAACGTAATTGGTGCATCCGTTACTAACTTTGTACTTTGCTATGGAATTCTACCAGAATTGAGTTTGTATGCAAAAACTGTCTATTTCAACGTAATTGCTGCATCCGTTACTAACTTTGTACTTTGCTATGGAATTCTACCAGAATTGAGTTTGTATGCAAAAACTGTCTATTTCAACGTAATTGGTGCATCCGTTACTAACTTTGTACTTTGCTATGGAATTTTACCAGAAGTGAGTTTGTATGCTAAAACTGTCTATTTCAACGTAATTGGTGCATCCGTCACTAACTTTGTACTTTGCTATGGAATTCTACCAGAAGTGAGTTTACATGCTAAAACTGTCTATTTCAACGTAATTGGTGCATCCGATACGAACTTTGTACTTTGCTATGGAATTCTACCAGAAGTGAGTTTGTATGCTAAAACTATCTATTTCAACGTTATTGGTGCATCCGATACGAACTTTGTACTTTGCTATGGAATTCCACCAGAATTGAGTTTGTATGCAAAAACTATCTATTTCAACGTTATTGGTGCATCCGTCACTAACTTTGTACTTTGCTATGGAATTCTACCAGAAGTGAGTTTGTATGCTAAAACTGTCTATTTCAACGTAATTGGTGCATCCGTTACTAACTTTGTACTATGCTATGGAATTCTACCAGGATTGAGTTTTCATGCAAAAACTATCTATTTCAACGTAATTGGTGCATCCGTTACTAACTTTGTACTTTGCTATGGAATTCTACCAGAAGTGAGTTTGTATGCAAAAACTGTCTATTTCAACGTAATTGGTGCATCCGTCACTAACTTTGTACTTTGCTATGGAATTCTACCAGGATTGAGTTTGCATGCAAAAACTATCTATTTCAACGTTATTGGTGCATCCGTCACTAACTTTGTACTTTGCTATGGAATTCTACCAGAAGTGAGTTTGTATGCTAAAACTGTCTATTTCAACGTAATTGGTGCATCCGTCACTAACTTTGTACTTTGCTATGGAATTCTACCAGAAGTGAGTTTACATGCTAAAACTGTCTATTTCAACGTAATTGGTGCATCCGATACGAACTTTGTACTTTGCTATGGAATTCTACCAGGATTGAGTTTTCATGCAAAAACTATCTATTTCAACGTAATTGGTGCATCCGTTACTAACTTTGTACTTTGCTATGGAATTCTACCAGAAGTGAGTTTGCATGCAAAAACTATCTATTTCAACGTAATTGCTGCATCCGTTACTAACTTTGCACTTTGCTATGGAATTCTACCAGAATTGAGTTTGCATGCTAAAACTATCTATTTCAACGTAATTGGTGCATCCGTTACTAACTTTGTACTTTGCTATGGAATTCTACCAGGATTGAGTTTGCATGCTAAAACTATCTATTTCAACGTAATTGGTGCATCCGTTACTAACTTTGTACTTTGCTATGGAATTCTACCAGAATTGAGTTTGTATGCAAAAACTGTCTATTTCAACGTAATTGCTGCATCCGTTACTAACTTTGTACTTTGCTATGGAATTCTACCAGAATTGAGTTTGTATGCAAAAACTGTCTATTTCAACGTAATTGGTGCATCCGTCACTAACTTTGTACTTTGCTATGGAATTCTACCAGAAGTGAGTTTGTATGCTAAAACTGTCTATTTCAACGTAATTGGTGCATCCGTCACTAACTTTGTACTTTGCTATGGAATTCTACCAGAAGTGAGTTTACATGCTAAAACTGTCTATTTCAACGTAATTGGTGCATCCGATACGAACTTTGTACTTTGCTATGGAATTCTACCAGGATTGAGTTTGCATGCTAAAACTGTCTATTTCAACGTAATTGGTGCATCCGTTACTAACTTTGTACTATGCTATGGAATTCTACCAGGATTGAGTTTTCATGCAAAAACTATCTATTTCAACGTAATTGGTGCATCCGTTACTAACTTTGTACTTTGCTATGGAATTCTACCAGAAGTGAGTTTGTATGCAAAAACTGTCTATTTCAACGTAATTGGTGCATCCGTCACTAACTTTGTACTTTGCTATGGAATTCTACCAGAAGTGAGTTTGTATGCAAAAACTGTCTATTTCAACGTAATTGCTGCATCCGTTACTAACTTTGCACTTTGCTATGGAATTCTACCAGGATTGAGTTTTCATGCAAAAACTATCTATTTCAACGTAATTGGTGCATCCGTTACTAACTTTGTACTTTGCTATGGAATTCTACCAGAAGTGAGTTTGTATGCAAAAACTGTCTATTTCAACGTAATTGGTGCATCCGTCACTAACTTTGTACTTTGCTATGGAATTCCACCAGAATTGAGTTTGTATGCAAAACTATCTATTTCAACGTTATTGGTGCATCCGTCACTAACTTTGTACTTTGCTATGGAATTCTACCAGAAGTGAGTTAACATGCTAAAACTGTCTATTTCAACGTAATTGGTGCATCCGATACTAACTTTGTACTTTGCTATGGAATTCTACCAGAAGTGAGTTTGTATGCTAAAACTATCTATTTCAACGTTATTGGTGCATCCGATACGAACTTTGTACTTTGCTATGGAATTCTACCAGAAGTGAGTTTGTATGCTAAAACTATCTATTTCAACGTTATTGGTGCATCCGATACGAACTTTGTACTTTGCTATGGAATTCTACCAGAAGTGAGTTTGTATGCTAAAACTATCTATTTCAACGTTATTGGTGCATCCGTCACTAACTTTGTACTTTGCTATGGAATTCTACCAGGATTGAGTTTGTATGCAAAAACTGTCTATTTCAACGTAATTGGTGCATCCGTTACTAACTTTGTACTATGCTATGGAATTCTACCAGGATTGAGTTTGCATGCAAAAACTATCTATTTCAACGTTATTGGTGCATCCGTCACTAACTTTGTACTTTGCTATGGAATTCTACCAGAAGTGGTTTGTATGCTAAAACTGTCTATTTCAACGTAATTGGTGCATCCGTCACTAACTTTGTACTTTGCTATGGAATTCTACCAGAAGTGAGTTTTCATGCAAAAACTATCTATTTCAACGTTATTGGTGCATCCGTCACTAACTTTGTACTTTGCTATGGAATTCTACCAGAAGTGAGTTTGTATGCTAAACTGTCTATTTCAACGTAATTGGTGCATCCGTCACTAACTTTGTACTTTGCTATGGAATTCTACCAGAAGTGAGTTTTCATGCAAAAACTATCTATTTCAACGTTATTGGTGCATCCGTCACTAACTTTGTACTTTGCTATGGAATTCTACCAGAAGTGAGTTTACATGCTAAAACTATCTATTTCAACGTTATTGGTGCATCCGTCACTAACTTTGTACTATGCTATGGAATTCTACCAGAAGTGAGTTTTCATGCAAAAACTATCTATTTCAACGTTATTGGTGCATCCGTCACTAACTTTGTACTTTGCTATGGAATTCTACCAGAAGTGAGTTTGTATGCTAAAACTGTCTATTTCAACGTAATTGGTGCATCCGATACGAACTTTGTACTTTGCTATGGAATTCTACCAGGATTGAGTTTGCATGCTAAAACTGTCTATTTCCGTTGAAATAGACATCCGTTACTAACTTTGTACTATGCTGAAATGGTGTTGAATGTTGAAATGGTGCATCCGTTACTAACTTTGTACTATGCTATGGAATTCTACCAGGATTGAGTTTTCATGCAAAAACTATCTATTTCAACGTTATTGGTGCATCCGTCACTAACTTTGTACTTTGCTATGGAATTCTACCAGGATTGAGTTTGTATGCTAAAACTGTCTATTTCAACGTAATTGTTGCATCCGTTACTAACTTTGTACTATGCTATGGAATTCTACCAGGATTGAGTATGCATGCAAAAACTATCTATTTCAACGTTATTGGTGCATCCGTCACTAACTTTGTACTTTGCTATGGAATTCTACCAGAAGTGAGTTTACATGCTAAAACTGTCTATTTCAACGTAATTGGTGCATCCGATACGAACTTTGTACTTTGCTATGGAATTCTACCAGAAGTGAGTTTGTATGCTAAAACTATCTATTTCAACGTTATTGGTGCATCCGATACGAACTTTGTACTTTGCTATGGAATTCCACCAGAATTGAGTTTGTATGCAAAAACTATCTATTTCAACGTTATTGGTGCATCCGTCACTAACTTTGTACTTTGCTATGGAATTCTACCAGGATTGAGTTTGTATGCAAAAACTGTCTATTTCAACGTAATTGGTGCATCCGTTACTAACTTTGTACTATGCTATGGAATTCTCCGTAATTGGTGCATCCGTTACTAACTTTGTACTATGCTATGGAATTCTACCAGGATTGAGTTTTCATGCAAAAACTATCTATTTCAACGTTATTGGTGCATCCGTCACTAACTTTGTACTTTGCTATGGAATTCTACCAGGATTGAGTTTGTATGCTAAAACTGTCTATTTCAACGTAATTGGTGCATCCGTTACTAACTTTGTACTATGCTATGGAATTCTACCAGGATTGAGTATGCATGCAAAAACTATCTATTTCAACGTTATTGGTGCATCCGTCACTAACTTTGTACTTTGCTATGGAATTCTACCAGAAGTGAGTTTACATGCTAAAACTGTCTATTTCAACGTAATTGGTGCATCCGATACGAACTTTGTACTTTGCTATGGAATTCTACCAGAAGTGAGTTTGTATGCTAAAACTATCTATTTCAACGTTATTGGTGCATCCGATACGAACTTTGTACTTTGCTATGGAATTCCACCAGAATTGAGTTTGTATGCAAAAACTATCTATTTCAACGTTATTGGTGCATCCGTCACTAACTTTGTACTTTGCTATGGAATTCTACCAGGATTGAGTTTGTATGCAAAAACTGTCTATTTCAACGTAATTGGTGCATCCGTTACTAACTTTGTACTATGCTATGGAATTCTACCAGGATTGAGTTTTCATGCAAAAACTATCTATTTCAACGTAATTGGTGCATCCGTCACTAACTTTGTACTTTGCTATGGAATTCTACCAGAAGTGAGTTTGTATGCAAAAACTGTCTATTTCAACGTAATTGGTGCATCCGTCACTAACTTTGTACTTTGCTATGGAATTCTACCAGAAGTGAGTTTGTATGCAAAAACTGTCTATTTCAACGTAATTGCTGCATCCGTTACTAACTTTGCACTTTGCTATGGAATTCTACCAGGATTGAGTTTTCATGCAAAAACTATCTATTTCAACGTAATTGGTGCATCCGTTACTAACTTTGTACTTTGCTATGGAATTCTACCAGAAGTGAGTTTGTATGCAAAAACTGTCTATTTCAACGTAATTGGTGCATCCGTCACTAACTTTGTACTTTGCTATGGAATTCCACCAGAATTGAGTTTGTATGCAAAACTATCTATTTCAACGTTATTGGTGCATCCGTCACTAACTTTGTACTTTGCTATGGAATTCTACCAGAAGTGAGTTAACATGCTAAAACTGTCTATTTCAACGTAATTGGTGCATCCGATACTAACTTTGTACTTTGCTATGGAATTCTACCAGAAGTGAGTTTGTATGCTAAAACTATCTATTTCAACGTTATTGGTGCATCCGATACGAACTTTGTACTTTGCTATGGAATTCCACCAGAATTGAGTTTGTATGCAAAATCTATCTATTTCAACGTTATTGGTGCATCCGTCACTAACTTTGTACTTTGCTATGGAATTCTACCAGGATTGAGTTTGTATGCAAAAACTGTCTATTTCAACGTAATTGGTGCATCCGTTACTAACTTTGTACTATGCTATGGAATTCTACCAGGATTGAGTTTGCATGCAAAAACTATCTATTTCAACGTTATTGGTGCATCCGTCACTAACTTTGTACTTTGCTATGGAATTCTACCAGAAGTGAGTTTGTATGCTAAAACTGTCTATTTCAACGTAATTGGTGCATCCGTCACTAACTTTGTACTTTGCTATGGAATTCTACCAGAAGTGAGTTTTCATGCAAAAACTATCTATTTCAACGTTATTGGTGCATCCGTCACTAACTTTGTACTTTGCTATGGAATTCTACCAGAAGTGAGTTTGTATGCTAAAACTGTCTATTTCAACGTAATTGGTGCATCCGTCACTAACTTTGTACTTTGCTATGGAATTCTACCAGAAGTGAGTTTTCATGCAAAAACTATCTATTTCAACGTTATTGGTGCATCCGTCACTAACTTTGTACTTTGCTATGGAATTCTACCAGAAGTGAGTTTACATGCTAAAACTGTCTATTTCAACGTAATTGGTGCATCCGTCACTAACTTTGTACTATGCTATGGAATTCTACCAGAAGTGAGTTTTCATGCAAAAACTATCTATTTCAACGTTATTGGTGCATCCGTCACTAACTTTGTACTTTGCTATGGAATTCTACCAGAAGTGAGTTTGTATGCTAAAACTGTCTATTTCAACGTAATTGGTGCATCCGATACGAACTTTGTACTTTGCTATGGAATTCTACCAGGATTGAGTTTGCATGCTAAAACTGTCTATTTCAACGTAATTGGTGCATCCGTTACTAACTTTGTACTATGCTATGGAATTCTACCAGGATTGAGTTTTCATGCAAAAACTATCTATTTCAACGTTATTGGTGCATCCGTCACTAACTTTGTACTTTGCTATGGAATTCTACCAGGATTGAGTATGCATGCAAAAACTATCTATTTCAACGTTATTGGTGCATCCGTCACTAACTTTGTACTTTGCTATGGAATTCTACCAGAAGTGAGTTTACATGCTAAAACTGTCTATTTCAACGTAATTGGTGCATCCGATACGAACTTTGTACTTTGCTATGGAATTCTACCAGAAGTGAGTTTGTATGCTAAAACTATCTATTTCAACGTTATTGGTGCATCCGATACGAACTTTGTACTTTGCTATGGAATTCTACCAGAATTGAGTTTGTATGCAAAAACTATCTATTTCAACGTTATTGGTGCATCCGTCACTAACTTTGTACTTTGCTATGGAATTCTACCAGGATTGAGTTTGTATGCAAAAACTGTCTATTTCAACGTAATTGGTGCATCCGTTACTAACTTTGTACTATGCTATGGAATTCTACCAGGATTGAGTTTTCATGCAAAAACTATCTATTTCAACGTAATTGCTGCATCCGTTACTAACTTTGTACTTTGCTATGGAATTCTACCAGAAGTGAGTTTGTATGCAAAAACTGTCTATTTCAACGTAATTGGTGCATCCGTCACTAACTTTGTACTTTGCTATGGAATTCCACCAGAATTGAGTTTGTATGCAAAACTATCTATTTCAACGTTATTGGTGCATCCGTCACTAACTTTGTACTTTGCTATGGAATTCTACCAGAAGTGAGTTAACATGCTAAAACTGTCTATTTCAACGTAATTGGTGCATCCGATACTAACTTTGTACTTTGCTATGGAATTCTACCAGAAGTGAGTTTGTATGCTAAAACTATCTATTTCAACGTTATTGGTGCATCCGATACGAACTTTGTACTTTGCTATGGAATTCCACCAGAATTGAGTTTGTATGCAAAAACTGTCTATTTCAACGTAATTGGTGCATCCGTCACTAACTTTGTACTTTGCTATGGAATTCTACCAGGATTGAGTTTGCATGCAAAAACTATCTATTTCAACGTTATTGGTGCATCCGATACTAACTTTGTACTTTGCTATGGAATTCTACCAGAAGTGAGTTTGTATGCTAAAACTATCTATTTCAACGTAATTGGTGCATCCGTTACTAACTTTGTACTTTGCTATGGAATTCTACCAGAAGTGAGTTTGTATGCAAAAACTGTCTATTTCAACGTAATTGGTGCATCCGTCACTAACTTTGTACTTTGCTATGGAATTCCACCAGAATTGAGTTTGTATGCAAAACTATCTATTTCAACGTTATTGGTGCATCCGTCACTAACTTTGTACTTTGCTATGGAATTCTACCAGAAGTGAGTTTGTATGCTAAAACTGTCTATTTCAACGTAATTGGTGCATCCGTTACTAACTTTGTACTATGCTATGGAATTCTACCAGGATTGAGTTTTCATGCAAAAACTATCTATTTCAACGTAATTGGTGCATCCGTTACTAACTTTGTACTTTGCTATGGAATTCTACCAGAAGTGAGTTTGTATGCAAAAACTGTCTATTTCAACGTAATTGGTGCATCCGTCACTAACTTTGTACTTTGCTATGGAATTCTACCAGGATTGAGTTTGCATGCAAAAACTATCTATTTCAACGTTATTGGTGCATCCGTCACTAACTTTGTACTTTGCTATGGAATTCTACCAGAAGTGAGTTTGTATGCTAAAACTGTCTATTTCAACGTAATTGGTGCATCCGTCACTAACTTTGTACTTTGCTATGGAATTCTACCAGAAGTGAGTTTACATGCTAAAACTGTCTATTTCAACGTAATTGGTGCATCCGATACGAACTTTGTACTTTGCTATGGAATTCTACCAGGATTGAGTTTGCATGCTAAAACTGTCTATTTCAACGTAATTGGTGCATCCGTTACTAACTTTGTACTATGCTATGGAATTCTACCAGGATTGAGTTTTCATGCAAAAACTATCTATTTCAACGTAATTGGTGCATCCGTTACTAACTTTGTACTTTGCTATGGAATTCTACCAGAAGTGAGTTTGTATGCAAAAACTGTCTATTTCAACGTAATTGGTGCATCCGTCACTAACTTTGTACTTTGCTATGGAATTCTACCAGAAGTGAGTTTGTATGCAAAAACTGTCTATTTCAACGTAATTGCTGCATCCGTTACTAACTTTGTACTTTGCTATGGAATTCTACCAGAATTGAGTTTGTATGCAAAAACTGTCTATTTCAACGTAATTGGTGCATCCGTCACTAACTTTGTACTTTGCTATGGAATTCTACCAGAAGTGAGTTTGTATGCTAAAACTGTCTATTTCAACGTAATTGGTGCATCCGTCACTAACTTTGTACTTTGCTATGGAATTCTACCAGAAGTGAGTTTACATGCTAAAACTGTCTATTTCAACGTAATTGGTGCATCCGATACGAACTTTGTACTTTGCTATGGAATTCTACCAGGATTGAGTTTGCATGCTAAAACTGTCTATTTCAACGTAATTGGTGCATCCGTTACTAACTTTGTACTATGCTATGGAATTCTACCAGAATTGAGTTTGCATGCTAAAACTATCTATTTCAACGTAATTGGTGCATCCGTTACTAACTTTGTACTTTGCTATGGAATTCTACCAGGATTGAGTTTGCATGCTAAAACTATCTATTTCAACGTAATTGGTGCATCCGTTACTAACTTTGTACTTTGCTATGGAATTCTACCAGAATTGAGTTTGTATGCAAAAACTGTCTATTTCAACGTAATTGCTGCATCCGTTACTAACTTTGTACTTTGCTATGGAATTCTACCAGAATTGAGTTTGTATGCAAAAACTGTCTATTTCAACGTAATTGGTGCATCCGTCACTAACTTTGTACTTTGCTATGGAATTCTACCAGAAGTGAGTTTGTATGCTAAAACTGTCTATTTCAACGTAATTGGTGCATCCGTCACTAACTTTGTACTTTGCTATGGAATTCTACCAGAAGTGAGTTTACATGCTAAAACTGTCTATTTCAACGTAATTGGTGCATCCGATACGAACTTTGTACTTTGCTATGGAATTCTACCAGGATTGAGTTTGCATGCTAAAACTGTCTATTTCAACGTAATTGGTGCATCCGTTACTAACTTTGTACTATGCTATGGAATTCTACCAGGATTGAGTTTTCATGCAAAAACTATCTATTTCAACGTAATTGGTGCATCCGTTACTAACTTTGTACTTTGCTATGGAATTCTACCAGAAGTGAGTTTGTATGCAAAAACTGTCTATTTCAACGTAATTGGTGCATCCGTCACTAACTTTGTACTTTGCTATGGAATTCTACCAGAAGTGAGTTTGTATGCAAAAACTGTCTATTTCAACGTAATTGCTGCATCCGTTACTAACTTTGCACTTTGCTATGGAATTCTACCAGGATTGAGTTTTCATGCAAAAACTATCTATTTCAACGTTATTGGTGCATCCGTCACTAACTTTGTACTTTGCTATGGAATTCTACCAGGATTGAGTTTGTATGCAAAAACTGTCTATTTCAACGTAATTGGTGCATCCGTTACTAACTTTGTACTTTGCTATGGAATTCTACCAGAAGTGAGTTTTCATGCAAAAACTATCTATTTCAACGTAATTGGTGCATCCGTCACTAACTTTGTACTTTGCTATGGAATTCTACCAGAAGTGAGTTTGTATGCAAAAACTGTCTATTTCAACGTAATTGGTGCATCCGTCACTAACTTTGTACTTTGCTATGGAATTCTACCAGAAGTGAGTTTGTATGCAAAAACTGTCTATTTCAACGTAATTGCTGCATCCGTTACTAACTTTGCACTTTGCTATGGAATTCTACCAGGATTGAGTTTTCATGCAAAAACTATCTATTTCAACGTAATTGGTGCATCCGTTACTAACTTTGTACTTTGCTATGGAATTCTACCAGAAGTGAGTTTGTATGCAAAAACTGTCTATTTCAACGTAATTGGTGCATCCGTCACTAACTTTGTACTTTGCTATGGAATTCCACCAGAATTGAGTTTGTATGCAAAACTATCTATTTCAACGTTATTGGTGCATCCGTCACTAACTTTGTACTTTGCTATGGAATTCTACCAGAAGTGAGTTAACATGCTAAAACTGTCTATTTCAACGTAATTGGTGCATCCGATACTAACTTTGTACTTTGCTATGGAATTCTACCAGAAGTGAGTTTGTATGCTAAAACTATCTATTTCAACGTTATTGGTGCATCCGATACGAACTTTGTACTTTGCTATGGAATTCCACCAGAATTGAGTTTGTATGCAAAAACTATCTATTTCAACGTTATTGGTGCATCCGTCACTAACTTTGTACTTTGCTATGGAATTCTACCAGGATTGAGTTTGTATGCAAAAACTGTCTATTTCAACGTAATTGGTGCATCCGTTACTAACTTTGTACTATGCTATGGAATTCTACCAGGATTGAGTTTGCATGCAAAAACTATCTATTTCAACGTTATTGGTGCATCCGTCACTAACTTTGTACTTTGCTATGGAATTCTACCAGAAGTGAGTTTGTATGCTAAAACTGTCTATTTCAACGTAATTGGTGCATCCGTCACTAACTTTGTACTTTGCTATGGAATTCTACCAGAAGTGAGTTTTCATGCAAAAACTATCTATTTCAACGTTATTGGTGCATCCGTCACTAACTTTGTACTTTGCTATGGAATTCTACCAGGATTGAGTTTGTATGCAAAAACTGTCTATTTCAACGTAATTGGTGCATCCGTTACTAACTTTGTACTATGCTATGGAATTCTACCAGGATTGAGTTTTCATGCAAAAACTATCTATTTCAACGTAATTGGTGCATCCGTTACTAACTTTGTACTTTGCTATGGAATTCTACCAGAAGTGAGTTTGTATGCAAAAACTGTCTATTTCAACGTAATTGGTGCATCCGTCACTAACTTTGTACTTTGCTATGGAATTCCACCAGAATTGAGTTTGTATGCAAAACTATCTATTTCAACGTTATTGGTGCATCCGTCACTAACTTTGTACTTTGCTATGGAATTCTACCAGAAGTGAGTTAACATGCTAAAACTGTCTATTTCAACGTAATTGGTGCATCCGATACTAACTTTGTACTTTGCTATGGAATTCTACCAGAAGTGAGTTTGTATGCTAAAACTATCTATTTCAACGTTATTGGTGCATCCGATACGAACTTTGTACTTTGCTATGGAATTCCACCAGAATTGAGTTTGTATGCAAAAACTATCTATTTCAACGTTATTGGTGCATCCGTCACTAACTTTGTACTTTGCTATGGAATTCTACCAGGATTGAGTTTGTATGCAAAAACTGTCTATTTCAACGTAATTGGTGCATCCGTTACTAACTTTGTACTATGCTATGGAATTCTACCAGGATTGAGTTTGCATGCAAAAACTATCTATTTCAACGTTATTGGTGCATCCGTCACTAACTTTGTACTTTGCTATGGAATTCTACCAGAAGTGAGTTTGTATGCTAAAACTGTCTATTTCAACGTAATTGGTGCATCCGTCACTAACTTTGTACTTTGCTATGGAATTCTACCAGAAGTGAGTTTTCATGCAAAAACTGTCTATTTCAACGTAATTGGTGCATCCGTTACTAACTTTGTACTATGCTATGGAATTCTACCAGGATTGAGTATGCATGCAAAAACTATCTATTTCAACGTTATTGGTGCATCCGTCACTAACTTTGTACTTTGCTATGGAATTCTACCAGAAGTGAGTTTACATGCTAAAACTGTCTATTTCAACGTAATTGGTGCATCCGTTACTAACTTTGTACTTTGCTATGGAATTCTACCAGGATTGAGTTTGTATGCAAAAACTGTCTATTTCAACGTAATTGGTGCATCCGTTACTAACTTTGTACTTTGCTATGGAATTTTACCAGAAGTGAGTTTGTATGCTAAAACTGTCTATTTCAACGTTATTGGTGCATCCGATACGAACTTTGTACTTTGCTATGGAATTCTACCAGAAGTGAGTTTGTATGCTAAAACTATCTATTTCAACGTTATTGGTGCATCCGATACGAACTTTGTACTTTGCTATGGAATTCCACCAGAATTGAGTTTGTATGCAAAAACTATCTATTTCAACGTTATTGGTGCATCCGTCACTAACTTTGTACTTTGCTATGGAATTCTACCAGAAGTGAGTTTGTATGCTAAAACTGTCTATTTCAACGTAATTGGTGCATCCGTTACTAACTTTGTACTATGCTATGGAATTTTACCAGAAGTGAGTTTGTATGCTAAAACTGTCTATTTCAACGTAATTGGTGCATCCGTCACTAACTTTGTACTTTGCTATGGAATTCTACCAGAAGTGAGTTTTCATGCAAAAACTGTCTATTTCAACGTAATTGGTGCATCCGTTACTAACTTTGTACTATGCTATGGAATTCTACCAGAAGTGAGTTTGTATGCTAAAACTGTCTATTTCAACGTAATTGGTGCATCCGTCACTAACTTTGTACTTTGCTATGGAATTCTACCAGAAGTGAGTTTTCATGCAAAAACTGTCTATTTCAACGTAATTGGTGCATCCGTTACTAACTTTGTACTATGCTATGGAATTCTACCAGGATTGAGTATGCATGCAAAAACTATCTATTTCAACGTTATTGGTGCAATCCGTCACTAACTTTGTACTTTGCTATGGAATTCTACCAGAAGTGAGTTTACATGCTAAAACTGTCTATTTCAACGTAATTGGTGCATCCGTTACTAACTTTGTACTTTGCTATGGAATTCTACCAGGATTGAGTTTGTATGCAAAAACTGTCTATTTCAACGTTATTGGTGCATCCGATACGAACTTTGTACTTTGCTATGGAATTCTACCAGAAGTGAGTTTGTATGCTAAAACTATCTATTTCAACGTTATTGGTGCATCCGATACGAACTTTGTACTTTGCTATGGAATTCCACCAGAATTGAGTTTGTATGCAAAAACTATCTATTTCAACGTTATTGGTGCATCCGTCACTAACTTTGTACTTTGCTATGGAATTCTACCAGAAGTGAGTTTGTATGCTAAAACTGTCTATTTCAACGTAATTGGTGCATTCCGTTACTAACTTTGTACTATGCTATGGAATTTTACCAGAAGTGAGTTTGTATGCTAAAACTGTCTATTTCAACGTAATTGGTGCATCCGTCACTAACTTTGTACTTTGCTATGGAATTCTACCAGAAGTGAGTTTGTATGCTAAAACTGTCTATTTCAACGTAATTGGTGCATCCGTTACTAACTTTGTACTTTGCTATGGAATTTTACCAGAAGTGAGTTTGTATGCTAAAACTGTCTATTTCAACGTAATTGGTGCATCCGTCACT